>NW_003519672.1:0-35345 GCF_000190715.1 Dictyostelium purpureum | reverse complement strand
CATTCCCTTTTTAAAAAATCAAAATAAAAAAAAAATAAATTTATTTTTGTGGGTTGTATTTTATGAATAGTTTTTATTATTGAATGTGTTAAAAAAAGTGTGTTTGTGTGTATGTGGAAAGATTGGATTGAGGTGTAAAAAAAAAATAAAAAATTTAAAAAAAAAAAATATGAAAAAAACAATTGTATAAAATGGGTGTGAATGAAGAAGAAAGAATGTGTGCACTTGTGGTGAGTGAGGGGTTATTGAAATAAAAAGTCTATATAGATACACCCCTTCTTTAGTATTTTTTATGTATGTGTGCAGATAGTTAGGTGGGGTTTAAGTTTATTATAATAATGATTATTACCATTATTGTCGTATACATTAATTATATTACTTTATATATATTTTAATTAGTTTATTTAAAACCTTACTAAATTCTATAACCATTAAAAAAATTCACAGTAGGTATAAAAAACAAATTTTATAATATTACTGGGTTGTTAACACCAAAATTTTTTTTTTTTTTTTTTTTTTTCTAAAACTCCTTTCTCAAACATCATCATCATTATTAGCATCATCAATCTTAATTTAATATTTCCCCAATTAATAAAGATAAAAAACTCTTAAATCCAAAATGTTTAACTGACATTATAATGTAATTAATCCAAATTTAAATTTTTGTTTTTATGGTTGTTGTAGTAAAAATAAAATAAAATTATTTCTTTGTTTTGATTATAGTTAAAAATAATAATTTCATTTTGTTTTTTAATTTTTAAGATTTAAAAAAAAAAAGTTATTAAATCTGTTTATCTTTGTGTGTATTTGATTTTTTTATTTACATTTGTGTGTAGTGTGTGGTGAGTTGTGTGTTGTTAAAGTATTATTATTAAAAGCAATACTTACATTAAATGTAAAGCGTATTGGTGAGTGTGTTTATGCATAAATATATATTTTGTCTCAATGGTAATGTATTAGTATACATCTTTATTTATAATTTTATTTATATTTTGTTATTGTCTTATAAGATCTTGATTTTAAGGGTTTAATAAATCTATTTTTAGAGTGATATTTATTATAAAATTTTAATACTAGTAAATAAAAATTAATAAAAGTTAAAATAAAAATAAAAATTACTTTAAATTTAATTACAATAACTTTCGGGATACGAAAACAATAGTTTTCAAATATGAAGTTATTTTATATTTACAATCCAATTTTTTTTTTTTTTTTAGTTTAATGAGTGCGAAAATAATAGATTATGAATATACAACTATTAGTCTAGAGAAAGTATTATAATTGTTTCACAATAGGTTAAATAAGTTTCATTTGCTTTATAATACTGAGATTGATTTTGACCTAGCTCACATACGTTTGCAATAGTTTCTGGGTAAGCAGCATTAAAAGTCGATGGCACTGCTGAAACCAAGCAGTTTGAATTAAATTGAATAGTACTAAGATTTTTAATGAAGGTGTATCAATATTTTATCAAATAGTAAATAATTGGTTTTATGACTATTTAATAAATTTTTAGAAGAAAATAAAATTTTTTTTATGAATTTATTCAAAAACAACCAAAATTTTTTTTTTTTTTTTTTTTTTTTTTTTTTAAAATTTTAAAAAATATGGAAACCTTCAAAAAAAACAATTTACCCAAATTATTTAAATATTATATTAAAAATAAATTAAAAAACCAAACAAGAATATAATAATGCTAATACTGAAATAGAAACAAATAAATATTATAATTCACAGATTTTTTTATTAGTTTTATTTTCTTTTTTATTTGTTGCAAATTAAAAAAAGTTTAACAATGGATTAAACTATCCAATGTCATTTGATATTTTTAAAGACGATTTTTACCAAGGGCATCTGCAGCACCTTCACATGCAAATATGGCATTAGGCTATTAATTTTAAATTTAATAGGTTAGTGGATTTATTTTTTTTAAAAAAAGTGATGATAAATTCAACATACACCCGATATAGTTTCATTATAGAAAACAATTACAATAGATTTCCAAGCTCTGGCTAAAGCAACACCTGTGGCACCCTAATAAAAATAATATTATATAAGTATGATAGTATATAAAAAGAAAAATTTAAAATTTACATTTCTAGTATAGAAACTTCTTGAATCAGCTTTGTATGCAGTGTATCTAATACCATTAACAATAACACCATTTGCTAATGCGATTTTTGGATATCTAAATTGAGAAACAATGGCACCACCCTCACCATCTTTTAAATTAAATCTAGAACCACCAAAAACAAATGTATTACCATCAATAGCATTTATAATTGCAACACCTGTTGCCTTTCCACTACTTAATAATTGATCACATTGTGCTTGATAACTAGTCATTTAAATTTATTTGTTTTTTAATGATTAAAAATTACCCCTCTCTCTTTTTATAATTTATTAAAAAAATAAATAAATTAAATTAAACTAAAATTAAATTAATTAAATTAAATTAAATTAAATTAAATTTAAATTAAATTAAATTAAATTAAATTAAATTAAATTAAATTAAATTAAATTAAATTTAAATTTAATAAAATTTTAAAAGGTTTATGATTTTTACATTTTAATATATTGTGTGATTAATGTTATCAATTGATTTTCTGTAGTATTACCCCTCACCCAAAGGGGTGTATTTATTAAATGTTTTTAAATATATATGAGTGTTGTTATTAACAAAGTATAACCAAAAAATTAATGGGGAACGGTTTATTTAAGAGTTCATTTATTTTTTATTTTTTGTTGATCTTGGAAATATTTTAATTATTAAGGTTTTTATCATTTTTAATTGGTATTTTAAACATAAACAACCCTTTATATTTTTGTTTGTGTAAAGTTTTTTATCGTTTATTTGGTATTTTTTAACACATTAATATTTATATGACAAGACAAAGTGTGAAAAATTATATTAACTCAAATTCAAAAATAAGATGAATATCAATTTGTATTATTATTACATTTTTTATTTAAATCTGATTAATATATTAAAAACAAACAGTTCCAAAAAAATTTTTAAAAAAAAGTTTTACAAGATAAAAATGGAATATTGATAATTTAAATTTTTTTATTATAACAATAAACTTAAATCATAAAAAATAATGGTATTGATTAAGAAATAAATACCATATATTGTGATATTAATATTTTAATTTCCACTACTAATAATTCTATCTATTATTTTTTAAAAAAAAAGAATTGTGTTAGCCAAATAATGTTGTGTTAGGTTATAATTTATGATATTTTTTACTAACCTGCTAAGTTTTCAACAGTTTGATAACCAGTATCCTAAAATAAACAAAATAAGTATAGTGGTTAGTAAATTTGTTTATATAAAAGTTTCAAAAAAAAATTTAATGGTTTCAACTTACAGGGTTCAAACTTCCATTAAAAACACCAATAACAATATATTGACCAGTTTTTACACATGTACAACCTTCAGAGCCCTATAGTTTATCGTTGATATTAGTTTTTGTTTAATAAACAATTATAGAATTAAATATTTACTCTTTTGCCATAAATACTTCTTCCATCATTTCCGATACCCATATATTTAATACCATTGAGAACAATACCATATATAAGAACATCTGAAACACTTTTATATGATGAAATAATTTTTAAACCTTCACCAGCTTTTAAGTTGAAACCTGGGCCAGCTACTGCTCTTACAGCTCCGTCAGTGATACCGATTATAGCACCTGCAGTCATTCCAAGACCGATTAAATAGTCATCAATTAATGCTTGAAAGTTCATTTGTTTATTTTATAAAAATTTATAATATATATAATTTATAATAAAAAAAATTAATTGTTTGATAATTTAGTTAATAAATATGAATGAAAAAAATTTAATTTATATAAAATTTATTTTGAACACTTACAAGAAAAAGTTATCAAAAAAAAATTAAAAACTGTTACACAAAAAAATTAAAGTATTAAAATAGAATAATGTAACCAATCATCAGACCAGATACTATTATGATTTTTTTTTTTAAATTGTTTAACCACTTTTAAAATTTAAATTAATTAATTTCAAAGAAATTAGATTATTTTTTATATCTTTGCAAAAAAAATAAACCAATAAAAAAAAATTATCAATAATTATTAATTTTTCCTTTAAATTTTTTTTTGATAACATTTGCTTTGTGAATGTAAAAACTAAGGTATTGGGAAACAATCAAACAAAATTTTGTGAATGGCAACACATTTTCAGACATATCACAAACAAATAAAAAGGAAGGTTATAATTTGCCATATTTTAAAAAAAAAAAAAAATCTTAAAACGCAAAGATTGTTAACAAAAATATCTTGTTTTTTCCACAAAAAAATAATTTTCAAACCGTTTTTGTTGTTATTATATCAAACTGTAACAATGTGGTAATTAATGGGAACTGTTTATTTATGAGAAACTTTATTTGGTTTTGAAAATGAAGGAATACACATGTTGTTTATTTGTGTTTGAAACATTTCTTTAATGAACAAAAAATAATATAAATGTAAAAAATTTTAAACGGTTTATGAAATTTATATATTTTTTTTATTAACAAAAGTTTGGTGATAAAAATCATTATTTGTACACGCCAAAAGGTTGTCACATAGTGAACTTTCAAAAAAAAAAAAAAATGGGAAATTGGTTTGAGGATATGATTATTAAATGTAAGTATCAAATATCGACAAATACATGCACTCTAATATTATATTTATAAATACTCTATAACTAATATAATTTTATTATTTTTAGTATAAGAGTTTAACAATTTGATTTTATTTATTTAAAAGATTAGTGACCAAAGATATTTTATGATTGGATCAATTGATTGGGTTGATTGCTATTGTTGTGTGGCTATTGAAAAGTAATACTAATAATAATTTTTCCGATAACCTTATAATTTTATCGCCTATGCTCCTTCTTTTTTTTTTTACACAAACTACTTTTGATATTAATGTATTATATTTAATTCTATTGATTATACAATTATCTATATCTATCTATTATTATTATTATTATTATTATTATTATTATTATTATTATGGCTATAGATATTATTTTTTTTTTTTTTTAGTTTTTTTTAAAGTTTTTTTTTTATTTATTTTATTTATTATAACTATTATTAAAATCTTCTTTCACCTTTTTTTGGATAATTCTTTTTATTTGTTTTAAATACTGGAGCTGGTAAAGAAGTATTACCAGTAATAAAAGCCCAACCAACATGTAATGCATTACCGGCCAACTCGAGACCATTACCATTCTTTATAGCATCTTCAGCTTCGGATTTATTTTCGTATTCGATTAATGCATAACCCTTTATAAAACCAGTTCTTCTATCGATATTTAAATGAATGTTTTTAATTTGGCCATACTCTGAAAATAAATCCATAATATCTGGTTCTTGAACTTCTTCTTGAATATTTGATATAAATACAATATAACCTTCAATTGATTTTAATGGTTGTCCATATTCTTCTGAATTTTCTTCGTTATTTTTTAATGAATGAAATTCTCCGCCCTTGCCCGAATATCTTTCGCTATTGTCGACCTCCATTGAATCTACATTATTACCTCCACGTCCTTTTATTTTACTTGGTAATATACCTTTTCTTAAATCTTCTGTATAAATTTTTTCAACTTCTGACATTTTTATATTTATATATATGTATCGAATTAGATATTTTAAATGTAAAACCAAAAATAAATAAATAAATGAAATAAAAAAAAAAAAATTTTAAAATTAAAAAATTCAAAAAAATTCAAAAAAAAAATTAAAATAAAAAAAAATAAAAAAATAAATAAATAAAAATTTTTATTTATTTCGAATAAAGAAAAAAGTATTTCTTTTTGGGAAAGTGATGAATTCAAATGTAAAGAAATAGGTACTATTCTCATTAAAAAATAAAAAAAAACTTTCTTTTAATTTTATTTAATTTTATTTTATTTTTATTTTTTTTACACAGTCATCATTTTTTTTTTCATTTTCATTTTCATTTTTTTTTTTTTACTTTTTTTTTTTTTTTTCATTTTTTTATTTTTTAAGTTTACCCACACACAATATATATATTAATATAAATTATAAAAATTATAATAATTTAATATAAATAGTTATATAGTATAAAAAATGAGTTCAACAAATAGATCACCACCACCTCAATCATCAACCAATAGGACTAATAGTGGACCACCACAACAACCACCTATGTTTAATAAATTTTTAATTTATTCTTGGTTGGTCGCACAATCAGCAACCACATTATTTACATTATCATATTTATTCATAGGAAATCCAAACTTTTATTATAGATCATTACTCGCAGCGGCCATTGCATACATTATACCAATTTTTAAATCAAACGAAGGAAAAAAACCAACTAAAGAGTTAGCAATGCAAATATTGCAAAATGAAAACGCCCAATTAGTTCTTTACTGCATTATTTTTTACTTTTTAGCAACTCCATCATTAATTTATTTAGTACCAAATTTCATATATTCGTTCTATCATCTTTTAAACAAAATCATACCATTAACTGGTAGAGTTCCATTCGTTCAAAGCCTCTTACAGAAATTAAAATCACAACAAGAAAAAGCACGTGGTCTCGCAGTATCACTCGAAATAAACATTTTTATATTTTTAATTATCAGTATTTTCACCACTGGTCTTTACGGTATCATTATCGTTATGGTTTATTTCCGTTATCTTAAAATCCGTTATGTATACAACGCATCCATCAAACAAAGAATAGCCGAACTTGATATGGCAGTCAATCAAATTCAAGCCCATCCAAATTGCCCAGGCTTTATAAGAAATTTAATTCCAAAAATCAGATATTATATTTCAATGTAACACATTTAAATTATTAATAAAATAATTCAAAGAATACAAAAATAGATATACATCATATGATGATTTCAAATAAAAATTTTCAAAATTTTTTCTTTTTTTTTTTAATTTATTTTTTTAATTTTTCAATTTTTTTTATTTTTTATTAATAATTAGGTTTTTTTTTGTTTAATAATAAAAGAACAGTAAATAAATTAATGGATAGTCAGAAAAGCTTAGACGAATTATTTTATAAAGTATGGCACAACCTTGCAATAAGATCAGAGATATTCCGCCAATATCCATTGTTTTATAGTATATCCATATTCAAAAATAGTGAACTGGCAGAATTAAAAAATAAAAGCTATATCTTTAATTTAAAGTATTATTCTTTCGAACCATTATTCAAAAACGATCTTCCACCTTTTATAAATTCACTCACTTTCGAATATCTTTTCAATCAAAAGATATACCCAAATTTATTACCCGCCTCAATTCAAACACTTAGGTTCATGGGAAATTATAATATGGAGCTAGAAATTGGTACAATTCCTCAAAGTGTTATCAATTTAGAATTTGGTTACTTTTTCGATCAATCAATTAATAAAATTGGTTTAATCCCGCCATCAGTAAAAAAATTGATATTTGGAAGTTGTTTTAATCAAAAGATCACAATCGTGGGTGCTATTCCACCATCAGTAGAAGAGTTAAGTTTAGGCACCAATTACAATCACGAATTATCCAAAGGTATAATCCCATCGTCAGTTATTTTTTTGAAACTACCCACAAACTATAGTAAACCCATCAACCAAGGTGACCTACCAGATTCCATTGTAACTTTAGTATTACCAAATGATTATAACCATCCTCTTACATTAGAGATTTTACCAAAATCACTTAAAACCATTAAATACAATAAAGAAACCTATACCCAATTCGAAGACATAGCCCAATTTATTACCAATTTCAATAAATCAACTAAATAAACCAATACCAATAAATTTAGATATTTTATCAACACAGGTTTTTTTTAAAATTTAAAAAAAAAAAATTAATTTTTTAAAAATTTTTATTTTAAATTTTATTTTTATAATTTTTACACCAACAGTTTTTTTTATTTATTTATATTGTTTGTTATAGAATTAAGATGACAACCTTACCTGTATATTTAAGAAAAAAAATATTATTTTTTCTGTGCGACTATATAAATTTTTCATTAGAATACACAGATTCAAATCAAACTAGAGAAGAGTTATTACAGAAAAGGGTTAATAAATTATCACTATCATTAGCACTTGTTTGCAAGGAATGGTTTGATATAATACAGCATAATATATCAGTATCAGAGGGTTTTCAATATAAATATAATTATGTAGATTATAACTATCCACTTTCAAAATATTTATTCAAAGAAATTAATAATAATAATACAGAAAATAATAATAATAAAATAAACTATTCAATTATAAAATCAGAAAACATTAAAATATTAAAAATAACTTATAATAGTTTAACTGGATCAGTTCATTGTAAAGAAAAAACTATATACCCAGACGTTATTGGTAGAGAAATAATAAAGAGTTTACCAAATTTAGAGAAATTAATAATAAAAAGCATTTCTGGGTTATTCATGCAGTGGTCAAACTTATTTTTTATAAATCAATTAAAAATAAATAAATTATTAAATATAAATAATAGTAATAATAATATTGATAACAGTAACAATAATATAAATAATAATAATAATAAAATAGAAATAATAATCCATAATAATGAAATTACCTCAAACACTAAAAATGAAAATATAAATTCTTTAAATTCAAAAACTAATAATGTCCTATCGCTAACTATAAGACCTAGGTCAGAAGAGTCGGTTGTGGTACATTCTATAAAGGTATGGTTTCACAGTTTAAAGGGTCTAAAGCTTGATGAAGATACCCAATTTCCTTTCAGAGAACTAAGTGGTTTTAATCAAGATGATTACGAAACAAACCAACTAAATTTAGAGTATCATCAATATTTACCAAGAAAACAATCAGAGCATTATCAATCGGAAGGAATCAACTATTTAAGAAAAATTGAAGAATATATTTTACCATTTTCATATACATCAATTCAAGATATTTACTATTCTTTAAATTCATCGACCAATATCAAGAGTTTTGAAATATCGATCTGCTTTGATCAACTTGTGTATTTTTTATCGAATAACAGCGAAAGAAAGTCTTTATGGTTAAAAAGTTGCCATTGTAACTCCTTAATCCATTGTGAAAGAATCGGAGATAGCAATATTTCTCAATCCATCTTTAACCACTACTGGTCCTCAATTTGCAGTTTATTAACAGAAAAAAATCAATTAAAAAACTTAACAATTTCAAACTCTAATAAATGCTGCTATAATAGAAATCTTTTTTCACAATCTTTTTTGGAATCTTTCAGTTTAATGGTTTCAAATATTCAAAATCTAGAAAATCTTATAATTTACAATTGTATTGATCCAATATTATCAGAATGTATTTTAAAATATAACTATAATAACCCTTTAAATATTATTTTCGAGTTAAATCAATCTGCCCTGCAGAATTATGAAAAAACTATCGAACAAGTGAAATTAATAATAAGTAATAATAAAAATAAAATAAATAGCTTCAGACTTTGGGCCTTCCAATTATTTCAAAATCCAGAAACACTATTATCTTTTAGTAATAATGAATTTTCATTTATAAAAAAAAAACCTGACCACCAACCAATAAACTCGGTATTCCTATCACCCACAAATGCAACAACATCCTTTTTGAATTCTTTAAGGTTAATATCTGCTGCTAAATCGGAAAATGTAGACAATAGTACCACAAACCAAAGCAATAATACAAAACAAAATAAAAAAAAAAATTTCTTCAAAAAATTTTTCTAATTCTTTACATGTAATGTATTCATATGCATTTTAGAATTAAATGAATATTACAGTTATAATTATATCTCAACTAAATAATATCTTTATATTTTCCTTTATTTTAAATAATTTATTATTTAAAATTAAAAATTAAAAATTAAAAATAAAATAAAAATAAAAAAATTGAAAAATTTTATTTTTTTAGTTTTCAGTTTTCTGTTTTCTGTTTTAGTTTTCACAAACAAATAATTGTATATTTATTTTTTTTTTTTTTTTTTTTTTTTTTTTCCCGCGGGGGAAAAAAGAAGGCTTCGTGATACATACAGAAGGTTTTTTCGGGGGAGCGGACGTGGTTTTTTTATATTAAAATATAAGAAGAAGTAGGGGTTGGGGTAAGGTTGGAATAACCTATCTAGTTTAAGAGTAGTGAGGGTTGGGGTATGGTTGAATCAACCTATCTAGTTTAAGAAGTTTTTTTTTTCTTAGATTTTTGTTCGATAGCAGGTGATTTCGGACTACCTGATTGGTACGTAGTGGATTTGATTGGTGTGGATATTTGGCTAACATTTCGAGTACGGTTACTTTTTGTAGTGGTATTCGTATTTGTTATGGCGGTTTCATTTTTGGAATTTTGTGAAGTTAATCTTGTAAGGATGTTGTTTAGTGCGTTAACCCTGGATGTTCTTAAGGGCTTGTTGGTTGATGATTTATTGTCATCTTGAGGTGATTGGTTTTTTATTTGTTTGTTTGTTTCATCATTAGATATTTCATCATTATCTATTGTGTTAGTTGGATTGTTAGATTCGTTATCAGAAATAGTTTCTTTGTGATCATCATCTTGATCATTAGAGTCGGCACAATCATTTTTGAGTATGGTAATGAGGTTCTCAAATTCTTTATCAGTGTAGATCCCCGACGAGTCTTCATTGATCATTTGATTCATTATGGTAGTGATGGTATCAATTTCTTTATCAGTGGCGGACCCCGAAAAATGTTCATTGATTAATTGATTCATTTTGGTAATGTTGTTATCAACTTCTTTATCAGTGGAGACCCTGGACATATCTTCATTGATTAATTGATTGATTTTGTTGTTAGGATGATTTTTTGATTTTGTTGCAGACTTAATCTTAATACGATAGTATGGTGATTGGAGTAGCTTTGATTTGATTGGGTTATTTTTGCTTTCGATGAGGTGGAAAAAGGAGGTATTGTTTTTGTTGACTTTGATGTGAGAAAGGAAGAAGTCAATTTTTAGGTTAAGTTGTTCTTTTAACACTTTTTCAATGTCTTGATTGGATGAGTTGATATTTCCAATTACCATATGGTAATCGTCGCAGTGTGTGATGAACTTGTTCATCTTGTTGGTGGTATCTCTTTCATTAAGGAGGTTATATAGGTTCTCTTTTGAGAGAGAGATATCTTAAAGATTTTTAATCTTCTATCTTCACTATCTCCAATCTTCACCAATTTGTCTTTCTAATGTCAATTCGTGTGTGATTCGGAAAACCTGCTGTGACTGGGTTTGGAACAGTTAGCTTGATCCCAAATTTTGTAAAATCTCTTGGAAGATTTTTTATTGGGAGAAAAAAGGACTCCCCGTCCGGGAATTGAACCCGGGCCTTTCGCGTGACAGGCGAAAATCCTCACCACTAGACCAACGGGGAAGAGTTACAAAAACTGTAATGAAAAGGTATATGATTATGACTAAGTTACACAACTAAAATACTTAACGAAAATATAATAAACTCTAAAATAAACACTTATGGAGACGCAATAAAATATATTAACACAAACTAAATAATAAACACTAAAACACTTAAATAACTTAAAAACACTTAAAACAATTATGATAACACTGAAATATACTTTATTTATTATTTATCTTTATTACTTGTTTAAACATATATATATATAACTAACTAAAATAAACTAACTAAGAAACTCTAAAATTTTAGACTGAGGACTTGATGTATTTATACTGAATGAGATTAGTTCTAGAAGCTAATTCTTAAGTAGTTGAAATACTGGCATTGGTAGTTATTATTAAAAAGCAGTTACAAAATACTGGAATTTGGCAGTTATTAAAAAGCAGTTATAAAATACATTTTTACTTAAAGATATAGACTGTCGATTCATTACAAAACTATGTAATATAACTGTTGTTATATTTAAGAACTCTAATATAATGAATTAATTACAAAACAAAATGTATTATAAACTAAATGTAATTAATTATAATAATAATAAAACACAAAATAAAGATAAAATAAAATATAATAAAACCAAAATAAATATATAAAAATATTTAAAAATTATATTTTAAAAAATAACTAATCTTTATTAAAACTAAAAATTACTAATTATTATTATTTATAAATTCTATAACTAAACTATTACTTATTACTTTCTCTATATTATTTTCTCTCTTATTCTCTCTGACTAAAAATTATTTTTGAATTTTAATTTATACTGAAAAATATTATTTTAAAAAAATAAAATTAATTTAAAAAAATATTTAATTTTAAAAATGTGTTTACAATTGATGATAAATATAAAATAATAGATGTGTGATTATTTAAATTAAAAATGTGTCTAAATTTTATGATAATTATAAAATAATATATGTTTGTCTTTTTCTAATAAATGTGATATATGTTTATGATTATTATAATAAATTTGATTTGATTTTAGAATTGTTGTTATATCACAACTAAAAAAAATTTTTCTTACCCGGTTTTAGTAAATTCAACAACTGGACTTAAATGAGTTTCAGGTATTTGTACTTTATATTCTTTCATTAACCATACTTTGGGCGTTACTTATATTCAAATAAATCGGAGGTTTAGTATATTATTTTTAATTGTGGTTTTCAAGTCATACATCAAACACTGGGGTTTTTTTCAGGTCACTCATCAATAATTAAAGGTTCAATTTATTATTTTTAATTGGGGTTTTCAGGTCATTCATCAAACATTTGGGGTTCAGTATATACTTTTTAATCGGGCTTTTCGAGACATTCAAACATAGGGGTTCAATATATTATTTTTAATTGGGGTCTTCAAGTCACTCATCATTCATTGGGGTTCAGCATATTCATTTTAATTTTAGTTTTTAAGTCATTAATCAAACATTGGGTTTTTCAAATCATTTATCATAAGTTGTGGTTTAGTTTATTCCCTTTAATTGTGGATTTTCAAGTCATTTATGGTTTTTCAAATCGTTCATCATATTTTGTGGTTTTTTCAAATCGTTCATCATACATTGCGGTTTGGTTCATTCTCTTTAATTGTATGTTTTCATGTCATTTATCAAACATTGGGGTTTTTTTAAGTCACTCACCATTCACTGGGGGTTACTTTATTCTTTTAAATTGTTTTTTTCAGGCCATTCATCATTCATTAGGGTGTATGTACTTTAAAGGTAATTATAAAGTGCATATTTTATAAAAATAATATTATATGTGAATAAAAATGAATACTGATATTCAATATTAATTCTTAATTTTTCAGTTTAAAAACATTATAATATAAATTTAAATAATAATATTAATGATAAAATATAAATAAAAATAATAATCTTAATCATAATAATAATAATAATAATAATAATAATAATAATAATAATAATAATAATAATAATAATAATAATAATAATAATAATCGATAACCTTTATTATAATGTAAATAACTCATCATTCAAAAGACATAAATAATAATAAACAATTATCAACTTTATATAGATATAGTGTAAATAACCATAATATAGAATTAGATATGGATTATAACAAGTGTTTATAGACAATTATCATTGCTGATTACAAAGAGGTACTAACCATCCCGATAAAAATCTGAAGGAAGAAAGGAATGTTGTAATGGTTGTAATGTAAACTTTTTTTTTTTTTTTTTTTTTTTTTTTTTTTTTTTTAAAGTGAAGATGATTCTTAATGATATATTAAGTCATCAGTTTATTGTGTTTGGTATGTGTTTAATGCTTATATGAGTTTTACCACACTGCATACAAGTTGGGCACGGTAACGTCAATTCGTGTGTGATTCGGAATGTAAACGGAGCTATAATCTTAAATACAATTTATAAAAACCATTAATCACAAGGAAGATAACCTATTTATTAAAATTTGCGCATGCTGGGAATCGAACCCAGTTCGCATCCGTGGCAGGGATGCATCATACCACTAGACCACATGCGCCATTTAATGATATTTGATAAAACATACAAAAAAATTTGGCCAAAAAATAAAAAAACCAAATTAAAATATGTTCAAAAATTAAAAAACAAAAATTAAATACAGTTGTACCTTTGCTCTGATCATTCAAAATTTTGAATGGCTACAATAACAAAAATTCGACTTACTTAAAACTCAAAAAACTAATTTAAAAATCAGTAAATATATAAAGGAATTCCAAGGAAATTCTTTGGGTTTAAAATTTTTATTTATTTAAATTTTTTTAATAATTATATTTTTAACTTTATAACACTTCGGTTTGAGAATCTGATTGAAATTGCTCTTGTAGAGGTTGTGTTTGTAATTGTTCTGGTTGTTCTGGTTGTTGTTGTTGCTGTTGTTGATGTTGTTGAGTTGGTACAGATTTAAAAGAAGATTTTATTATATTTGGTTTGGATTTGGGTTTTGATTTTCTAATTGGTTTTTTTCTTTCATTCGAAGAAGATTCATATTCTGAATTTTGTGTGTAATCGCTTTCATCATCTTCTGAACTATAAGCTACATAACTATTAGTGTTACTTGATTCGTAAATATCAGCCTCAGATGACTCATCTGGTTGCCAATCTGATGTTTGAGTTATTAAAGCTCTTGGTGGTGCTGCTGTCAATGGGGAATTCATTACATGACTATTATTAGTAATATTTTGAACTGCTGGTTTATTAGTAGTGGCTGCTGCTACTGTTGTTGTTGCTGATGTTGATGTTGTAATACCACTATTTGAAGTTGTCGAAGAATTTGAATCGGTTCTTGAATGGGTTTTCTTTTCAATAGTAGTGGCAGATAGTGGTGTTACATTCAATGGTGATGAACTAGTATTACTTGGTGTAGTATTACTACTGGATAAGGTAGCTGATGTTTTATTAATATCTGAAAGTGGTGATGGTGGTGGTGGAAGAGATGAAAGGTGTTCTGGTACTGGAACTAATGGACAAGCTATATTTGGAAGTACAACGTCATAGGTTTGTTTAATGGCATATTCAGAAACATAAATATTACTTGAATCGAGTACAGAAGTTTCAAATCTATTTTCAGCCAATTTATCTTGCATTTTTTGGAACAATTGAATGATTTGAGTTCTTTTATCTTTAGATAGAGAACCAAATAATTGAGCAGAGGTAAAGTTTTGAATAATTGTGGATGTGTAAGCTGAAGCTAAAGTTTTTGGGAAAATTAAATGGTTTAAAGTTCTATTGATGTCATAAAGTAATGGCTGTGCTATTGAGGCCCAACCAGAGAGACCAAATTGATTGTTATCTAAATTTAAATACATTATAGTGGCATTACTTCTTAACATTTCACCAATAATACTAGCCATAGTGTCACCCAAACCATTATCAGAGATATCCAATTCTTTTAGTGATTTGTTGTTGACCAAAGCTTCGAGTAATGGAGTTAAACTTTTAGCCAATGGATATCTACCACCAGAGATATTTATAGTACGAATAGTTGGGAAAGTGTTGATTAAATAAGCCAATTGGGTACAAAATTGATCACCTTCTGGACCTTGTGAAAAATAATTATTACCCATATTCAATTCGTGGAGATTGAATTGGTCAATATTTTTAATGGCACCCAAGAGCTCCATAAGTGAACGGCAATTAAGACGATTATGTGAGAGATCAATTGCTTCCAAGTAACGACAACCAGAGATAGATTTTGAAAGAATAGTGGCTTCACGAGCACCCAAAGCGTTGTGTGAGAGATTGATTTGGAAATTACATATCTTTTTATTTCTATTGAATGATATAAAGATATCCTCAAGTGATTCAGCATTGAATGCACAACCACTGAAATTAAGATATTTAAGTGCTGCAACTGAATCAAATACTTCGCTACCTAATAACTTGGATGAGGCTCTATCAATCTTATTCATTGATAAATCCAGATGTGCAACATCGACTACACGTAGTGGTGGACCCATAATTTGGAAATTTAATTGGCAATTTGATAAAATTAAGCACTCTAATGAATGATAACCTTTAATTTTAGCCATCCAACTTGCGATAGATTGTGATCCTAAATCTCCAAATTTATTGTGTGATAAATTTAAATATTTGATTGCCAATGACATACCAAAATTTCTTTCAAATGATTGGAATAAAATAACAATAGATCTATAAATTTTATAATAAATAATAGTGTTAATAATAATAATCCTTTTATAAAATAGTTGAAATATAAATTTGAACTTACTTTGGTAATAATTCACATTTTGATAGATTTAAACTAACTAAACCATGTGAATATTTTGAAAAACAATCACAGAGTGTTGCCATAACTGGGAATGGAATTGAATTTTTTGAAAGATCGATTGATTGAATTGAATTATTTGGATTTTTAATTAAACCATTTGCTAAAGGTTGGAATGATTGTTCTACTCTTAAATTTGATAAATTTAATTTTGTAATTGATTTATTTGTTTCTAATGCCATACCAATTGCATTTGTGACTTTAATTATATTAAAAAAAAAAAAAAATATTAATAAATGTTGGTTTTAATATAGTAGTAAATAAAAATAATGATAATTACTATTTGCATGTGGTAAACATGATAAATTAATTGATTTAAAATAAGTATTATGACGTAAACTAATAATTGCTGTGAATAAATTAAAACTTAATTCTGATGCTGGGTCGATACCTGGGCATTGTGAAAAATCTAATTCATTACAATCTGTTGAATAAAGTGCCTCGATCATTCTAACAAAATCTAATGTGCTAACAGTTTTATAAAAATATGAATGTGCGATATATGTATCTGTAAAACCATGTGCTGCTGACATTATAAGTGGCTCCTCAAACTCGATCATTCTAAAAGAAAAATAAATGTGAAAATAAAAAAATATTAATAATTATTTTTAAAATTATAAATTTATAATATCGGTGATACAAACTTGTTTTCTTGTAAATTAATTTTCATAACAGTTTGTTCAGAAAAACCACAAGTAATTTTTCTATAACTTGTTCTAATCGCTCTAACTAAATGTTGAAGTTTTTCTAATGGACCTTTAATCGAAACGCCCAATGGTTCACCATTTTCGCCGTTATATTTAATTGAAATTGAATCTTCACTCTCTGAACAAATTTCTGAAACATTATATAAATGAAATTCCAACTCGACCTATTATAAAAAAAAAATTAATATATTGGTTATTTGTTTATAAAGAAAAAAAAATCTGATATTGCGCACAGATTCCAACAATTAAAAAAAAAAAAAAAAAAATTCGAAAGTTATCAAATTTTTTTAATTTTTTTTTTTTTTAAAAAATAAAGTGATCGATTTCGTTTAATAACTTACTGATTTACCAAAAGTACCCTTTTTAATTGAAATTAATTTATATTTTCCGACCACAATTAATCTTTTATTAAAACCTGTACCTGCTAATGTTGGTGATTTGTTTGCTTCGACCCAAACTGTATGAGTAATCTGTTCACCAAATATACCACCAACTACACCTAAACTATCTTCAATAAATTCTATTTTATTTTATTTATGTTAATATTAACATATTTAAATTATTATTTATTTATATTATTTAATTATTATAACATTATGCAACAATATGAATATTACTTATCATATTATTAATAATATTACTATTTTAAAATTATTATTTATTTTAAACTAAAAAATGATGATATACTCTTTTCAACTTCTGGCTCTGCCATTTATATTTCTGCTATATATATATATAAATTACCTGATACTAGTATTATAATTATTTAAATTATTTGTAAAAACTATAAGAAAATATTATTTTGTTAAAAATACAATAATGTGGGTGCGTGTTTGTTTATATGATATATAAATTTTTTTATTTTTTATTAAATTTAATTTAATTTAATTTATTTTATTTATTATTTTATTTTTGGTTATAGGAAAAAAAAAAAAAAAAAAAAAATTATAAAATTTTGTTTCTTATTCTTGTTATAGGTAATGAAATTATTATTATTATTATTAAATACACTGATTTTTAATATAAAAAAATCTTATTACAAAAAAAAAAACTTTATAGCGACCAAAAAAAAAATTAAAAATAATTAAAAAAAAAAATATTTAAAAAAAAATTCAAAAAAATAATTTAAAAAAAAAAAAATAATAATTTTTCAAATTTTTTTTCGTTTCTTTTATTTTTTTTAATATTATTTGATATAAATATAGCCACCAATATTTAGTGATATCATCAAACAAAAATAATAGCCAAAAAAAATTAACATTTTATTCTATATATAATTATATAGTTTAAACAATATTAATTTTTAGGGAACAAGATATTTTAATCACACACCCATTCCCGCACTCATAATAATAACCCACACACACATATATATATAAATAATAAATATCTTTATTTATTTACTATACATATATATCATTCAGTTTTTAAATAAAATTTTTATAAAGTTTGGTTTTAAATAATAATAAAAATAATAATAAAAATAGAAATGGCAAGCAAGCAAATTAAAACAGTCATTGAAAATACCTTAGGTGAAAAGGTTAAAGAAATTGATGATACAATCATCGACTACATTGTCGGTGTTTTCCAAGATGACGGTGTTTCAAGTGATATGGATGAAATCATTGAAATCCTTTCACCATTATTAATGGATACCTACGTTGATGATAGCGATCAAGTAAACTCAATCATTACCAAACTTATTGATGGTTTAGTCGATGAAAAATTAATCACCATTAAACAAAAACAATCAATTACTCAATTAGAAAGACCAGTTAGTCTTATTAGGTAAGCAAATATACAATTAAAATTTATAATTTAGCAACTCGTTGATAAATAAAATTAAATTATTACTATTATTATTATTATTATTATTTACTAAATAAAATTTTCTTTTTATTTTAAAAAAAAATTCAGATTGGATGATAGAGTTGATGCTGCAGTTGGTTGGATGAAACCAGATGAGGGTATTTCTATTGTAAACAAAGATCAATTAGAAGCAAATGAAAAACGTTATAATGAAAGAAAAGAAAAACGTCAAGCTAAAGAAGAAAGAAAGAAATTAAGACAAAATGCCGCTTTAGCAGCATTAAATGCATTAAAAGAACAACAAACCATGTTGGCCTCAACCATTCGTGGTACCAATCAATCAAGAGATATTAAAGTTGAATCATTCAATCTTTCATATGGCAAGATGGATTTAATCATCAACTCTGACCTCAGTCTTAACTATGGTCGTAAATATGGTTTAATTGGTCGTAATGGTACAGGTAAAACCACTCTCTTACGTCACATTGCCAGCAGAGAAATTGGTATTGATAATAATCTTTCAATTCTTCACGTCGAACAAGAAGTTTCTGGTAATGATTCAACAGTTATTGAGTGTGTATTGGAAGCCGATGTAGAAAGAGATCGTCTTTTAAAAGAAGAAAAACGTATCAATTCACTCCCAGATAACGAAAGACTCAATCTTTCAAGCAGAATCCAAACTATTTACGAAAGACTCAATGTTATTGATGCCCATACTGCCGAAGCAAGAGCAAGTTCAATTCTTTCAGGTTTAGGTTTTACAGAGGAAATGCAACAAACAGAAACCAAAAACTTTTCTGGTGGTTGGAGAATGAGAGTTTCTTTAGCTCGTGCCCTTTTCATTCAACCAGACGTTTTATTACTCGATGAACCAACCAATCATTTAGATTTATTCGCTTGTTTATGGTTAGAAAGTTATTTGGTAAACTGGAGCCGTACTTTAGTTATTGTATCCCATCAACGTGAATTCCTCAACGCTGTTTGTACCGATATTATGCATTTAAATAACAAAAAGATCGATTACTACAAAGGTAACTACAGTGTCTTTGAAAGAACTCGTTCAGATCGTCTTAAATCACAACAACGTGCTTTCGATGCTCAACAATCACAAAAGAAACATATTCAAGCATTCATCGATCGTTTCCGTTACAACGCCAAGCGTGCTAAAATGGCTCAATCACGTATTAAACAATTAGAGCGTATGGAAGATATCAGTGAAGTTTTAGACGATCCAACTGTTACACTTCAATTCTTAGAGCCAGAACCATTAAATCCACCAATTCTTCAATTCCAAGATGTTTCATTCGGCTATTCACCAGACAAACTTTTATTCAAAAATCTTAATATTGGTATCGATATGAGCAGTCGTGTTGCTTTGGTTGGTGCCAATGGTGCAGGTAAAACTACTCTTTTAAAACTCTTATGTGGTGAATTAAATGAAACCAGTGGTTTAATCATTCGTAATGGTAAATTAAGATTCTCACGTTTCTCCCAACATTTCGTTGATCAATTAGATCTCTCCAAATCACCATTAGACAATTTCCTCACCAAATACCCAGGTACAAATCCACAAACTGCTCGTTCACATTTAGGTAAATTCGGTCTCTCTGGTGATATTGCTTTACGTACTGTAAATACATTATCTGGTGGTCAAAAATCTCGTGTCGTTTTATCTCAAATTGCCTATACCAAACCACATATTTTATTACTCGATGAACCTTCCAATCATTTGGATATCGATACTGTCGATGCTCTTTGTCAAGCTCTTAACGAATTTGAAGGTGGTATTCTTTTAGTTTCTCACGATGAAAGATTAATTTCTTTAGTTTGTGATGAAATTTGGTATTTCGATGGTGAAGAAAATGAACCAAAAGAAGTCAAAAACTTTGATGGTGATTGGGATGATTATAAAAAACAAAGTAAGTTTAACATATTTATATTATACTATAATATAATATACAATTATATATTAACTTTTTTCTATTTTTAAAATTTTAGTTTGGAACCTTTAAAAAAAAAAAAAAACTATTTATTTCTTTTTCTTTTTTTTTTTTTTTAAAAAAAACAACCATTTCAAATGATAATTCATTTTTATCATTAAAATATGTAAAATTTTTATCAATTATTTTTATTTAAAAATAATGATATTGATATATAATATTCATAAAAAATTCAACAACAAAAAAAATAACAGCAACACAATTACAAAAAATATCTTTTAATAATTATTTAATAATTGTTCGGCGTTGAAATAAAATAACTTTAATTAAATGTATTATTACTAGTAAAATAAAAATAAAATTGTATAAAAAAAAAAAACCTTGGTTTTATGTGTGTATATTAAATTTTTATATATTTATTAACCATTCTTTTTAGATGAAACACTTGATGATTTTCCTTTATCTTTTTTCTTACTTATAACCAACTCGGGTGTAGATTCGTTTATCTATGATGATCAAAATTAAATGAAAACAATGTTAATATCTATTTTTAGATTTTATTTTTTTTTTTTTTGGATTTTTTTTTTACAAAAAATAAATTAAACTTACCGAATTTATATATGTTGATGAAGATGTCGAAAAAAGACGATCAGACTCTTTCCATCTTAATTTTTTTAGAGCACCACTACCAGATATATAACTGTCAAAACCTCTAATAACATTACCAATGTGATGTGTATCTTCTAAATATCTGCCCTCTAACGCATAGATTTGTTTTTCCAGTGATGACAATTTACTTTCGATTGATTTTTTTTCCTGTACCAAATCTTCAATTTCGACTATAATCTCTGCCTTTGTTTTTCTTTTATTTGGATTGGTAGTTGTGGTGGTTGTGGTGTTGTTTGTTGCGCTACTACCACGACTATCTTCTTTTTCTTTTTCTTTTTCTTTTTCCTTTGCTATTTCTTTCTCTTTTTCTTTTTCTTTATCTTTATCTTTATCTTTTTCCTTATCTTTATCCTTTTCTTTGTCATTTTCTTTATCATTATCCTTGTCCTTGTCCTTTTCTTTCTCTTTTTCTTTATTTGTTGTGTCCTTGTCCTTTTCTTTTTCTTTTTCTTTTTCTTTGTTTGTTGTGTCATCATTTAAATTTTGATCTCCACTTATATTTATATCCTCCATTTCCTTGTCACCATCTGTAGTATCTTTATCTGTAGTCTCACCCCCATTTCCTGGATTAATATCTAATTCTTTTGTATTTTCACTCATATTTTTAGTTTTTGTAGATCTGTTTTATTAAATTTAATTTAAAAAAAAAAAAATTTTAAAAAATTTTAAAAAAAAATTGAAAAATTTAAAAAAAAAAATAAATAAAATGCAACAGACAAATTTTAAAAAATTAAATTTTAATTTATTTATTTAATTAAATTAATGAAATTAAATTGATTTTATCTATAATTTATTAACTATTTATTTATATTAACCGATTGTTTTTTATGAAAAAATGAAAATTCGGTTAATTCTAAATCCACTGAAATTTCGGATATAAAACTATCTAATTGGATGTACATTTTATAAAGATCGTATCTGCTTTTTGTAGATTTCATTGCATCTATAAATACCTTAGCAGCTTGAAAATATTTTTTTTGTAATTCTCTTCTGTCTATCATTTTAACCAAATTTAAACAACAACCATAGTACAGTTCGAATTCGTCGCTACATAAACTGAATCTGTGTGTTTCAAAACATGATTCAACCAATTCTGAAAGATTGTCACATTTATAATTATTTGGCATAATAATATTATTGTCTATATTATTTTCGGCATTACTATCTATATTATTTTCTACATTATTACTGTTATTATTGTCGATATTGTTATCGCCATTTATATTTTTTATATTTTTATCTATATTATGTTCTTTATTGTTATTTTTATTTTTAATTTTACTGTCATTGATATCATCATCTGCATTAACAACACTATGATTACTTTGAATTAAATTGTTAAATTTCGAATCTTTTTTTTCTGTACCATTATCTAAAACTGTATCTGAATATTGAATACTTTCCATACTACATAATATAACCTGTATATTTAAAAAAATAATTTATTATAATTTCTTTAAAATAATAATAAAAAAAAAAAAAAAATATTACATTAGAAATTAACAAAACTAAAAAAACAAGTAAACATTTCCTCTTCATTATTTTTAAATCTCCTAATTATTTAAAACTATATTTTTTTGATATAAATATATGATAAATAAATTAAATTTTAAATAATTAAAAAATTTAAAAATAAAAAAAAAAAAAAAAGTAAGAAAAAAATATTTGAAAAAATGTGGTATTATATATATTTGGGGTATGAATATCTTATAGATGGGGGTATTATTATGATAACTTTTTTTAAAAAAAAAAAAATATTCTTTCTTTTGTTTTTGTAATATCACTATTTTTATATATTAAAAATTTTCGAAATTAATAATTTAATAGTTTTTTTCATAATAATAATAAATATGCCAATATAAAATAATAAATATAAATTTTCAACTTTTACTAAAATAAATTGTGAAAAAATTAAATAAAATTAAAAAAAAAAAAAAGCGACAAAACGTATCGTTAAAAAAAAAAAAATTTTAAAAAAATTAAAAATTCATGCATAAATTTTTATATGAAGGCTCAGCGGTCTCAGCAAAATTTTTTTTTTCGACTTTTTTTCTGTTAGTTAACAATTTTAGTGTTCGTATGTAATTGGATATCATTATATATATATTTATCTGTTAGTGTTTATCTCTATCATTAATCCCAAATCAATCATCTTATCCTCAATGGATAAGTTGATATCCACCATCTATCTTCAGATACTTTAACATATCACTCATATTACTCATATCACTATCACTCATATTACTCATATCACTCATATCACTCATCTATCTCATACATACTACATATCACTTTCATCCATCACCCCCCACCTATCACAAACCTATGAATAGCAGGATTAATACTAATTTATCTTTTTCAATAGAAAAATGACCAAGCCAGTTTACTCAAAAACTCCATCAAACCCAGAAAAATCTGTTAAAACCAGAGGTAGCAATTTAAGAATTCACTTCAAAGTAATTATCAACAACATGGATATGTGGATTGTGGATTGATTATTGGATAAAGAGGATTTTATTTAAAACAAGCATTCATTCATAGACAAAATATTAATTAGAATATTTAATTATAATTAAAATTAATAGAACACCCGTGAAGCTGCCATGGTTCTTAAAGGTATGTTATTAACCAGAGCTAAATCATACTTAGCCAACGTTTTAGCCCACAGAGAATGTGTTCCATTCCGTAGATTCCACGGTGGTGTCGGTCGTACTGCTCAAGCTAAAGTTTTCGGTACCACTCAAGGTAGATGGCCAAAGAAATCTGTTGAACACCTCCAATCATTACTCCAAAACGCTGAAGCCAACGCTGAAGCTAAAGGTTTAAATGTTGAAAAACTCAGAATCGCCCACGTTCAAGTTCAACGTGCTCAACAACAACGTAGAAGAACCTACAGAGCTCACGGTAGAATCAACCCATACATGTGCTCACCATCAACTGTCGAATTCATCCTCACTGAAGTTGAAAAAGCCGTCCCAAAACCAGCTGAAGAAAAAGCTGTTGCCACCGCTTAAATAAAATTTAATATAATATTATAAAAAATATATTTTTTTTTTATTTCCCCACAAATTTTTATTTTTCAATTTATTTTAGATTATTAGGTAATTTTAGAAATGTAAAAAAAAAATAACAGGTTTTTAAAGGATAATGGATTTTTTAAATAATACAGATATCACAAACAATTAAAAAAATAAAATTTATATGGAAAAAAAAAAGGAAAAATTACATATGTCATAATTCTCCATTTTATTGATATTTATAAAAATTATGAGATTTGCAGATTTTAATATATTGTTTACAATTTATTGTTTATTTTTATTTATTGAGCTAAAATCAAAAAAAAAAAAAAAAGTAATAATTGATTATATCAATAAACAGTTACCGCTTTTTTTTTTAAAATTTTTTTTTTAATTTTTTTTATTTTATTTTTTTTTAATAATTTTCATTTCTTTTATATTTTTACAATAAATCCAAATATAACATATATAAAATGTACATTAAATGTAATACAAATGTAAATTATTTATTTCAAAAAACTACTAGAGCAAGTACCCAAGGTATCAGTTTATACAGAAACCAACAATCACAAATATGTTTAGCTATTGGTAAAGAAGGTAAAAAAGGTGTTACTTCATTTAAATTAGAAGAGTCTTTATCAAAAATTTATAGGTATGGTGTTGCAATACTAGTAGTATTTCGTTTTCAATATATCATCGATATTAACTGTGGTTTTTTTTTATTATTTATTTTAAAAAACCAGTGATTATGTTTCAGATGGCAAATGCACTATAGAATTAAAATTGGCAGGTGGATCATGCACAAATATTTTAATCAGTAAAGCAAATCCAGATGAATTGTTAAATTTCTTAAGTATTTTAAATATAATAATGATAACACCGGAAAGATCATTCGAAATCGATTTAGGAAATCAAAGCAATGAAGAAGAAGAGGAAGAATAAAAACAAATAAATAATAATAATAATAATAATAATAATAATAATAATAATAATAATAATAATAATAAAATTAAAAATAAAATAAATAAGATTAGAAGTTTTATTTATTTTACAAAGATTAAATTTAATAAATAATTCTTTTTTTTTTTTTACATTAATTATTTATTATGGTGTTGTTTTAATATTATTATTATTATTGTTACAAAGTAAATTAAATATTGGCATTGTTGTTGCTTATTAAAGTGCATACTCTTCACTTTCACTTTCACTATTTGTTTCATTTGAATTATTATTACTTAGGGTATGATTGCCTATTAAATTGGTTTGGGAGGTAAAAGGTGAGTTTGATGAAGAGGATCTTAAAAATGAATTTGATATCTTTGAGGTTGAAACCTTAGGTACACCATGTCTCCATTCTTCTATTGAACCATATTTAAAATTATCTGGACTTTTGCTTAGAAGGTTTGGATGAATAGTTTCATCATTATTATTATTATTACTATTTAAATCATTATTACTATGGTTTTTATTTTTTTTACTATTTATTGATAATGTTTCAAAACTACTTTGAACATTTATATTTTCATTTATTGGTTGGGAAGATACAGCTTTCCATTTACCTTGATCATATTCTAATGTCCATTCAGATCTTTGAGCTTTTATTTTGGGCGATGATTCAATTAATAAAACTATAGCATTTTGAATTTCTGATAACCATTGGGATCTAACTTGTTGGCTTTCACAAACAAATAAATGTGTTTTAATGGGACTAACTAAATAAAAGGAGGTGTTGTCATCCGAATTAAAGATTGTCATTGCCGAGACTAGGGGTATAATTTTATCGACTTTTGAGATGGCACCGTGTTGCCCAATAGGAAGTGAAATTGAACTAACTGTAATTAATATATCGTTGCAAAGGTAAACCATTCTTGATTGTAATCCATTGTCTCTAAGTGATTTTTTAAGTAGTTTACCCTCTTTGATTAGTTTCCTATGAGCTTCGACTAGATTGGGGTATGAAAGTGGTCCCAAGAACTTCATATGATGATCAAATATACTTTGAAGTTGAATGAGTTTCTTTCTATTTTGGTCCTCACTAATACCATCATTTACAACCTGTGCTACATTTTTTAATTGATTTGCTGCCAATAAACATTTCTCTTTATCGTGATGGGTTGGTTGGGTGGCGTTGTATAGTGCCTCTAATAATAATATATAACGTGGTACTCTTTGAATGGGTGCAATTAGTAGTGATGGTAAGTCTAATGATTTGCATCGTATATCTTTTTCACGGGCTTTTAGCCAATTGTTTAACTGTGGTGAATTTGCCCTAACGTTCTTTAATGTCTCTATCGAATTTGAATAGTTTTCCGAATATTGTTTGTAACACTTAAAAAAAGGACTGAGGCTGCAAAATATATCGCCCATACCCTGTGAGGGTGAATAGTTTTGTAATCTTGGGTCTATCTTTTCAAATAATATATTACTGAGTCCATATATATTTTCGATATGTGAAAAAATTGAATGAATATCTGCTTCTTTAATTGTCCATTGTTCGATTGGTTTCTTTGAAATTTCCATCAATGGTTTAAAAAATAATTCTATAACTGTACAAAGTTGTTCATTATAATATTTTTCAGTTGACCAAATTTCTTTTGAAATATCTCTTCTTTTAATTTCCAATTTAACTATAATTTATTATTATTATTATGATTTTGTTAATTTATTTGACCTAATATTATGTTTATTGAATGAAACAATATCGATATCTTACCAATTTTTGTAAATTTTTTTCTTTGTATATAGGCCGCTAATGATGCTCCAATTTGTGACCTTTCATCTTTAGTTAGATATACCATAATAATACTATAGGTTATTATTTGTTAATACACTGTATTCCAAATAAGTGTATTTGTTAAATATGGTTATTATTATTGATTGTTTTAATATTAAATTTAATGAGATGTCAAACCATCACAGGCTTATTTGGTATAAGGAAACAAAAAATAAAAAAATAAAAAAAGTAAAAAAATACAAAAATAAAAAAAAAAAAACATACCATTGATTTTTTTATTTGAAAAAAAAAAAAAAATTTAAAAAAAAAAAAAAAAAATTATTTTTATAAATATATTTTTTAAAAAAAAACTATAAATCATTCATAATTATCATTCTGATAACTTATAGTTAATCAAAAAAAACAAAAAAAAACCATCAAAAAATATAATATGATCCGATTATAATATATGTTTTATTTTAAAAAAATTATACCAATTTAATTCCATTTTTTTTTATTTTTAGAAATGTAGCGTTAAACAACTAATCTAAATTGTGTTTTTATTGGGAAAAAGGTTTGTGTTAAAAAGCGGCCAATTGTTTGATGCATTTCTTGTGGTAAATAAAAGTTTTCCAGGCTATTGCTTTCTTCCATTATTGGATCCCACAGTCAACTTTTGAACATAAAATAGGGTTTGATGGGTTTCTAGTTTCGAAAAAAAAAATTAATAAACTAAATATATTTTATTAACTATAAATATTATTTTAATAAACTTTTTTTTTTTTTTTTTATTTTGTGTAGTTTTAAAAACAAAGTTTTATAAACATATATATATAAATTTCCCACAAAAACACACCCTCTTATTGATTTTTTTTTATGGGGGTTTTTTTTTTTTTTTTTATTGGACTAAAGGATATATATTAAAAAATAATATATCAAAAAAAATAAAAAATAAAACAGAAAAAAACAAAATAAAAGTAAAAAATATACTAGTGCAAGATATAGATAGTCATTATTTAACATTTATCTATTTGATAAAAAAAATAAAAATAAAATTTTTATTATTTATTTATATAAAAAAAAAAAACATTTATTGTTCAAAATAATAAATAAATAAATAAATAAAATAAAATAAAATAAAATAAAATAAAAAAAATAATAAAATAATAAAATAATAAAATAATAATAAACAAAAAAATAAAAAAAAATTAAATAAATATAATTTAAATAATAAACAAAAAAAAAAAAAAAAAACATTTCCTTTAGAAAATTTACAAAGATCTTTGATCGAATTTTTAAACTTAGTTTTTAATAAAGTAAAAAAACAAAAACATAAAGCATCAATATTTTACAAGTAACTGCATTGTTTATACCCCAAAGAAAACAAAACAAAAAAAAAAAAAAACAAAAAAAAAAAACAAAAAATAAATGATTATTGGAAAATACAATAAAAAAATAAATAATTATTTGTATTATAATTTTATTAAGTTTATATGGTTGGATAGTAAAATAAAAAAAAAAGCAAAAATAAATGGATAATAATAATTTAAATTATTATTTAAATCATTATATCCAAAAGTTGGGATTTTTTTTTTTTTTTTTTATATTTGTAATTTATAAACTAGGTGTTATTTAGTTAATAAGTTTTTGATTTTCTTCACTTTTAATTGAAATTTTTGGTTCATTGTATTGTACTGGTTCAAATTCATGTGGATTAGTTTTTTGATAGTCAAGTAATATTTGAGAGATTTCAGTTGTGGAGGTCTTTTTAAAGGTAAAAGTGTTTTTCCTAAAAAATCTACTGTAGAATGGTTCTTTTGCGTACTTTTCATCAATTGCTTTATCAATTAAACTGTTGTACTTGATTACGCTAAATATTCTAATGGATTTAAATTGCTTGGTGGAGTCGTTTGAGAGATGGGTTAAAATATTTTTTAAGTCTATATCCGATAAATAGTTGATCCATGAGCCTATGTAAATTAGGGGCATAATAATTAAACCCATTGAACTTTGAATTAGGGTGCCTACTGAGGAGGAGACGGTGGTTGCAAATTGGACTTTAAAGGTTTGTGAATTGCACTCTATGTTGCTATATTGATTGTCTCTGTAGGAGATCCATATAACTTTTATGGCGACATAAACGGCGCCAACACAAAGGAAATAGATGGTTAGTTTTCCTTCATATTTTTTCTTTCCATCAATGAAAATTCTAGCCTCTGAAAGAATGTCTTGAATTCTCTTACGCTTATTAAATGAGAAATAGTGGCAAACTTGGAAAACTAACATAAACATTAAATATACTACAATTACAAACCCTAAAATGAGTGGACTGTACTTATCACCCTTTAAACCAAGTAATGAAATTGAAAAGTCTAATGAGTAATTTGAACCAGTGTTATATTGACTATTGATACATGTGGTGATTTCGTGATTATTGGCAAAACAATTATCTAATGACATTGATGTTGTGTTGCTATTTGCTAATGAACATTCTACAACCACCATATTTCTAAAATTTGAAAAAAATGTAATTTCTGCAACTGAAAAAATTGCTAAAGATATTAAAATTTGTAACCAAATCCTTTATTTTAAAATAAAATTAAAACTTTTATTAGTTTTTTTTAAAAAACTATTTTTATCTTTTATTTAATCTTTTTTTTTTATTTATCCTTTTTATCTTTATCATATCTATATATCTATCTATCGATCTATCTATCTATCTATCTGTCAGTCCAATCCAATAAATCATCAAACTCTATAAATAATAATGGGTTTTTTTATTGTTTATTTGTTTTTATTCTTTTAATTTTACCTTATTGGCTTAGGTTGACAAGCTTTAAGTAAGTTATTAAAATCGAATGTAAATTGATCATTCATTTTTATTATTTTATTTCAATATAAATATAAATATATTAATTTTATTTATTAATTTTATTTATTAATTTTGTTTAATAATTTTGTTTAATAACACATTTAACTGTTTTTTTTTTTTTTTTTATTTTTACTATTTTATTTTTTATTTTATTTTTTTCTATTTTTTTTTTGACATCTGAAAAATAAAAATAAAAAAATGGTTGGGGTTTTAAAAAAAAAAAAAAATTTTATTTTTATTTTTTTTTTTTTAAAATTTTATTTTTTGTGAGGTTATAATCCAAAAATTCCATTTGATTTACAAATATCTGCTTAAATTTTATTTTTATTTTTTTCGAAAAATAAAATAAACTAAAAATCAAAATACTTTTCTGCATTGGCACCTGGTATTAGTTTTTAATCTATTAATGATCATATTTATTTTATAACCTAAAAATATAAGAAACAATTTCACAATACACGAAATTTTGTGCATTGTAATAATTATTTTCTTTCTATTTTTATTATTGACATTCCATTTTATTTTTATTTATATGAAATTACACCAGATTTGATCCATTCCAAAGGGTTTTCTTTTCACATAACAAAAAATTACAGTATATAGTTTTACAAATAAAAGGAATTTTCAAATTACATTAGTTTAAAATCACCTTCGGAATATCATCAATAACCATTTTTAAAAGTAATAAAAACAATGTATTAATAAAATAGATTATTATAAAAAATAAACATTATAGTTTTTATTTTTATTTTTATTTTTTTATTTTATTTTATAAAATTTTTATTTTACTATTTTTTATTTGTTATTGAAATTAATTTGTATCTACCAGTTTTTCATCCATATCATTAGAGCTCTTATTTAAAGAATGAAGGATTATTCCACTATTTCTAAGGCTATTATTACTACTGGTTAAGCTACTATGGCTGCTATTTCTTAAACTATTATCATTATTCATATTGTTATTGTTATTATTATTTATATTATTGTTATTATTATTATTATTATTATTATTATTATTATTATTATTATTATTATTTATATTATTGTTATCATTTATCGATATATTTATTTCTTTTAAAAGCATTGTTTTAAAGTCTTCAGGGTAGTTTTGTTTGTGTGTTAAAATAATTTCAATGATTTCACTAGTACTACTTTTCCAAAAAGAAAAAGTATTGTAACGAAGAATTTTTTGAAGAGTTGTATCTTTTGGATATCTTGTTGCAAATGTCATTTTTGTAACTTGTCTATATCTATCGACATCTAAAACTGTTAATACTTTAAATTGTTTTAAAGAGTCATATGAAAGATTATGAACAATTTTCTTCATATCGATATCACCGAGATAATTTGTGCTTGTAAAAACATAAATACCAGGTAAAATTAAACAAGATATAATAGTTTGAAAGATTATACCAATAGATGTTGAAATTCCTTGATGTAATTTAAAATCAAATTTGACACCATTACAATCAATTGAGCTGTATATTGAAGATCTGTATACGATCCATGATATTTTCATTGCCAAGTAGACTCCAGTCATACATATAAAATATAAACCAAATCTTTTTTCATACTTGATGTTGCCTTCAACGAAAACTAATGATCCTGCCAAAATATCTTGAATTCTTTTTCTTTTTTGATATTGAAAGTATAGAGCTACTTGTAATAAACCCATAATACCAAAATAGATAAGTATTGAAAATGCCAAAATGGTAGAGCTAAAACGATCCTTATTGGAACCTGATAAAGGGACATTAAATTCGAGTGAATAGTTGGAGTTGGTATTATATCTTTCATTTAAGCAGTTTGTTAAAGTTAAATCTTTAGCATCTCCCCCAAAGCAATTATTCAATGAATAATCAGATGAGGTGTCATTGGATAATTTACAGCCAGTGATATCATATTTCGAATAGTTTGAAAAGAAAAAAGTGTATTCTGGGATAGTGGTTAGAACCATTGTTATTATCATATGTCCGAATATACGAGCTGGTTTAGCTTGAATTTTATTTAATAAATTATTAAAATCAAACGAAAAATTACTTTCCATTTTTAATTTTTATTTTGTTAAACCAATTAAATAATTATAACTTTATATAATATATATATTTTTTTTATTTTTATTTTTTTTTATTTGATTATTTATTTATTTATTTTGTGTATATGCAAGAATAAAAAATAATTTTGATTCTCTATTTATATTTTATTTTTTATTCTCAAAAAAAAAAAAAAATAAAAAAGTTCACATTATTTTGGGGAAAAAATAATTTAAAAAAAAATAATTTAATTATAACCTCGGGTTATGAATGTTTTAATTTTTTAAAAATTTTTCATACGACGTGGTCAAAAAAAAAAGTTATATTTTTAAATTTTAAATTAAAAATAACCTTTAACGAAATAAATAAATATTTTTTAGATCAAAAAAAAAAAAAAGTGATCTAAATATAAATTTTTTTGTTCTTTTTTTTTTATTATCAACATAAATATACATACAACACTTATGATTAATTAAATAAAATTAAACTTGAATAATTATAGTTTATTAGTTTTTAATAAATAAAGAGTATTATCTTTATACACAAATCCCAGTTAGAAAGCTAAAATATATTCAATAGTGCAGATTTATATAATTTTTTTCTTCATTAATCAGTTTTTGAACTAAATTCTCTTAAAATTGTAAGAGCTATAAAATACAGAAATTTCTTATATTTGTATTATTGATTTTTTCATTGTCCTAAAGTTTGCTTGTGTGAGGAAAATATCTGCATTTCTATTACTTTAATACATTCTTATTTTACCCAAATATTATATAGAAAAGAAATAAAGTATATAATAATAAAATAATAAGTATAAATAATTGTATTTAACGTTCAACTTGAAAAAAAAACAATTACTTATTTTTTTAGAAATAAACAAAACTATTAAGATATTTCAACTTTCCCTCGGAATTTAATTTTAACTTTTTTTTTTTTATTTATTTTTTTATTTTTTTTTTGTGTTTTTTTAAAAAAATTTTAAAGGTTTTTTTTTTATTTTTTTATTTTTTAATTTTTTAATTTTTTTTGTTTACATCATTAAACATATATATATATCAAATAGAACAGAATGGGTAGAAAAAGTCCCGCTTTAATTGTTGGCATTATTATACAATTTATTTGTATTATTGTTGCATTTTCTTCATTCTTTTTACCAATTTATCAATTAAAAGGTGTTGCTGATACTCCTATTGATGGTCTTACAGCCTCATCTATTGTTCAATTAAAATATAGATCTTACAAATGTAACATTGCAACCCCAATTTATTCCAATGCTGTAAGTACTATGCAATGTTTTTATAGTATATATTAGTTATTAAATTATTAATTTAATTTTTAAAAAAAAAAAAAAATAAAAAAAAAAATTAGACCACATTCTCATATAGTGATACTCCAGGAACTGAATGTCTTCCATTCATTTTACCAAGTCAAAGTATGGCCAAAACAAGCTTCTATATGAATGTTAGTTTAGCCACTTTAGCCATCGGTTTCATTGGTAGTGTTATTACTTTATTATTCACTTTTATTATGTCTTGTCACGGTAAGTTATATTAAGTTTAATATATAAAAAAAAACATTGTAATATATTCTAATTTATTTTTTTATTTTCAAAAATATCTATAGATTCTTGCAGAAATTGTGCTATGAAATTCTTTGCTTTCATCTTTTCATTAGTACCATTTGTATTTTATTTAGCAAGTCCACTTGTTTTAATTGCTATTACTGGTAAATTCCACTTTAAATGGGACCACGATTCATCATCAAGCCAAAGTATCGATTCAAGTGAAGCACAATTTTGTGAAAATCTCTGGTGCGATAGTTTCTATGGTTCAAAATCTGTTGATATTCCATATATTGGTGAAGGTAAAATGACCTGGGGTCCAACTTGGACTTGGGGTGCAGGTATTGTAGCTTCAGTTCTTGCTTTAGTTTCCTCTATTCTCACTCTCTGTGCATCAAACTACAGAAAACAAAGCCATCACACTGAACACCACCATTCAAGCAACTACAAATACTCCAAACTTATAAACAGAGCTTAAAATAACTCTATCAAATTAAATATTTAATCAATCAAATTGATTTTTTAAATTATCACCATTTTCAAATTAAACAATAATAATCATTGTTTTTTAAAAAAAAAATAAAAAAAAAAAAAGAAAACACTTTTGTGTTCAGATTAATTTTTCAATACCTACAATAAATAATAAATTTAAATCAAAAAAATAAAAATCCAATTATCTGATTAATATCTATTTTTTAAAAAAAAAAGTGTGTGTAATTTTAAAACTTAAACTTTAATCTCTAAAATTTTAATTTTAAATTTTTTAAAGATAAAATAAAGATAAAAGCAAAATTTAATATTAAAATTTTGGATTTTTCTTTGTCTAGTTTTATTTATTTTATTTTTTTAAAAAAAAAAATTTTTTAATTTTTTTTTACTTTTTTTTTTTTTTTTTTTTTTTTTTTTTTTTTTTATTTTTAATTTTTTTTTTTTCTTTTTATTTTTTTCTTTTTATAATTATTTTTTTTATTTTTTAATTTAAATTTTCATTAATGAAATGAAATGAATAATAATAATAAAATTTTAATTTTTGATGACCAACTGGAGGAGGAAGAAAAATTATCAGAGATTTTAAATTCTCAATTCCCTGGTGAAGTTGGTTCAATATATAATAACAATAATAATATAGAAAATAATAATAATATAGAAAATAATAATAATAATAATAATAATAATAATAATAATAATGCCAATATTATAGATTATAATAATTTAGAAAACAATAATGATAGAATAGATGTTGGTGATAATGAAAATAGAATTTACAAAAGTCATAGTATCAGTAATGAAGATTTAATAGAAAATATAGAGAACCTTAGTATAGATGAAATTAGTAGTATGGGTGATATTGATGATAAAGAAATTAATTTCAACGAAACTCATGACCAAGAAAATGAAGAGAAGGAAGAGGAAGAAGAAGAAGAAGAAGAAGAAGAAGAGGAAGAAGAAATAATAGAACAAGAGCAAGAACAAGAACAAGAAATAATAGAACAAGTGCAAGAACAAGAAAAAGAAATAATAGAAATAATGGAAAAAGAAATAATAGAACAAGAACAAGAACAAGAACAAGAGCAAGAACAAGAACAAGAACAAGAACAAGAAAAAGAAAAAGAAAAAGAGGAAAAAATAGACTCAATAAATTTAAAAGAACTAAATAATAGTAAAGTGGAACAAGAAATTGGTGAAAAAGAATGTGAAAACCAAATAAATAAAGAAACCACTATCTATGAACCAATTGGCGGTTCCAATGAAAAAGCTGTAATGAATGGGAAATCATATCGATTATGATAGCAATAATAATGAGGGTAATATCAAAGAAAAT
>NW_003519671.1:0-35490 GCF_000190715.1 Dictyostelium purpureum | reverse complement strand
TTATTACTTGAAAGAAGTGAGCATCTAGCTAAACTCTGTATAGTTTTATAAAAAGAAAAATAATAAAAATATTAATATCTATATTTTTATCATAAAATTTCTAAAAATAAATAAATAATAGTTACATTAGTAAACATTTTTTTTTTAATTGTTTATTGTTTTTTTATAAATTTTTGAATGAAATAAAAAAAAAAAAAAATTCTATATAAAGGAAATTTCAAAATTGAATTGGTATTAAAATTAATTTAAAAAAAAAGAAAAATAAAAAACTTAAATATTAATTATAAAAAAATAAATAAAAAATAAAAAAAAAATAAAAAAAATAAATTATTAAATTGTTAAAAATATTATTATAATAAAAACATAATTTATTTTTTTTTTTAATTTTTACATAGTCACTCAAACTATACTAATACATGATCCAATTTATTTTTTTAATTAAAATAATACATAGTTTTGATATTAATACGTAATATTATTATAATTTTTTTTTTATTTTTTTTTATTTTTATTTTTTATTTTTTATTATAAAAAAATTATTTTGTATAAAATTATTATTTTTTTAATTTTTTTTGTTTTAAAAATCGAATGTTATCTTTTGAAACACACCCCCATATACACATAGCACACAAAAAAATATTTTAAAACAAATTTAACACAAGTGTCTTTAGGTGTAATAAAATAATAAAAAAATAAAAAAAATTAAATTAGTAGTATGAGCATAAGTGGTTTGCTGTGTGTAATTGAATCTACCCCTTTTCACAAAATTTACCCACATATAGCAAAATAAATATTTTTATATAAAAATATTTGCATATATTAACACTTGAAATACTTTTTTTTTTTAAAAAACTCATGAATTGATAGACAAGCAACACATATCCTTACATAGTAAAATACAGATAGAGAAGAATGAATAGTATTGAATATAAAAAATACATTATAATAATGTATAAAAAAATACATTAATAACCCAATTTTTTACATATGAGAATGGAGTACCTAAATAAATAATTTTGTATATATACACTTTTATTTAATTAATTTTAAAAATAAAATAGAGAATAAAGCATGCTTCCCACTTTTTTTTTTTATTTTATTTTTTATATACACACTATATATGTAGTTTGTGGGGATTTAATTATTTTATTTTTTAAAAATCTTAAATACAATTTAAAATACTCAATCCATTTATAATACGTATGAAAACTACACAATATCATAAAAAAAATAAATATAAATGGTTTAAATATTATTATAATAGAAACAACTATTTAGTATATAATTTACACAGAAATTTTTTTAATATTAACATTTTTATCAATAACATTCACAATAATAAATAAAACAAGAGTAATAAAGAAATTTTATTTTTTTTATTTTAAAAAAAGACTAAACTATGCATATGTTGATATTGTTTTTTTGAACATTAATAAGCGAAAATGAATTTTAAAGATTTAAAATGTTGTTATTTTTTAAAACAGTTTAATCCCGTTAATTATTATAATAGTTTTTATAAGGTTAAAATAGCATATATCTAATTTTGTAATGGTTTTTTTCTTTTTTATCTATATGTAGTAAAAAACATATTGTGTAAAAATTTTTTTTTTTTTCATTGTGGGTTATTTTTTTATTATAAAATCTTTTTTTTTTATTTTTTTTTTTAAAGTATATACATTGTTATTTAATATCATCATATAAATATATTTTACTGATGAGTTATTATTTTAATTAAATTATCCTTTTGGAGTTATTTTATAAATGTTGTTATTAAAATTAATCTTTGATATAATATTTCTATCTAAAATTTTTGAAGATTTCTCTATAATGCTATTGTTGTTGTTGCTATTGCTGTCATTAGTGTTATCTTTAAAATTATTAAAATTAAAACCATAGGTAACTGGATGTGACATTTGATTACACTGAAATTCATTATAACGATACGAAAATAACTTTAAAAGATCGATGGAGGTATCTGGTAAAATTGGACCTTCAATATCAATTTTAAAAGCTGTTTCTAATTGAGTTTTTGAGGATTCAAAAGTTTTTGTAAATTGATCACATGCTGTTAATTTGTTAATTTGTAATGTGCTACCAATGAACTGCTGTTTAGATAATAATTGTGGTACATCTTTACAAAGCAACATAAAAATCTCTTCATTATTGTTTTCATATTCATCTTGTTGTTGTTGTTGCTGTTCAGCTTCTAATGTTGAAAAAATATTATTTAAAGAGCTTGATTTTTTTGGTGTAAACATAATTTGTGATTTAACTGATGGCTGTGAGTATGATAGTTGATTGGAATGTGTTGGTGTTGAAAACTGTGATAGCATTTGCTTTAATAGCGGGTCTGAGGACCAGATTAGTTTCTTTTTTAAAATCTTGTAAAACTTGTCAATTTCAGCTTCGCCTTCAATAATAAGTTGGGATGATGACAATGAGGTTTGGTAATATGCTGCATCTACAACCTTTTTTTTAATATGTAGTGTATCTTTAGGATCTTTTTTGAGTAAGTGGTCCAATGAAAGATCAATAGAGTCTAATTTTGAATTTATAAATGGTGTTCGCCAAACTACAGATTCTTTAGTTAATAAGTTTCTTAATCTAGGTGTGGATGAGTTGATAATAACTTTTTGACCTGGATATATTTGATTGGATAAAAATAAAATTGAAAATTCAGTGTCGTTGATTAAATAGAAATAGTTGATTTCGTTCTCTCTGAAGCTATTGTAAATAGAGTCAAATGACTCATTGAACTCCTGCCATCTCTTGTACATCCACTGGTGCTTGATGACCTCATGACTTAATACTGGTACACTGATGTCCCATGGTAATTGCTTTGATTGAGGATGACTATAGTAAAACAGTGATTTTATAAATTTGCTTTCTTTACTTTCATTGGTGTTATCCACATAGTTGCATAATAATGAAGATTGGTCAGTACTGATAGATTGGAACTGCTTTATTGATTTTACACATTGCGATGCTGTTTTAAATGAACGACCACACCAGTCAAATGTTGTAGATGATATAAACTGAATTTTAGATTTGATGCTAAAGTCAATTGGGAAAAATGGTAGCTCTTTATTTCCATCCTCCATAGAAGATTGCTGGTTTTCTTCGAGTTGTAAGGTAATGGTCTCAAATTCTTGAAAACTATTTTGTTTAATGTTACTAGAGTCATCATTAACACCACTGTCTTTGGCGCCACCACCAAAGGACGACGATACACCTTGATCTATACTCTTGCCAGTTTTAATTTCATTATCTAGGAACTGTCTTGCTTTCTTTAGATCAGTTTCTGTGAAATATTTTGTATCGATATCATCTTCATCAATGGCGTTATCATTCTCTTGCTGAGACTGTTGCCCTAGTTTACTTGACGATTTCAAGAGTAACGCTTCAATCGATTGGGACGATGCAATTGATTTTCTAACAAACTTTAGTGGAATGATAGTATTACCAGTTAACTTATTAATACTTGGTGATTCTGGAACATGAACATTTTCAACTTGAGTTTTATTTGGTTTTTTTGAACTGCTTTTTAGTAACATTGAATTGAATGGGTTATTATTATTATTATGGGTAGGTGTAGTTGCAATAGAAAATCTTGATTTAAATGGTGTAAATGATTTAAAGTATTCTGATTTTTTTGGTGTAGCACTTGGTATATTTTGATTTTTTGTTGGAGATTGGTTGTTGTTATTATTATCATTATTTTGATTGGTACCATCGTCATTATTATTATTATTATTATTATTATTTTCGTCATTATCATTAAATTCAAATTTTCTTTTCTTTAAATTTCTATTATCCTGACCATCCTTATTTTCTTGTTGCTGGGCGCTGTTGGTATTGCTTTTATTTATATCGTTGATATTTCCGTTTCTATTTACATTCACTATCTTATCATATTCTTCAAATAAATTATTTAATAAATTATTGTCATTATTTTCTTTATATGAATCTTCGTTTAAACTTCTTTTTTTAGTTGTCATTATTTAATAAACTTTTAATAATTATATAATATACATAAATTAAAAAAAAATGCAATAAACAAATAAAGTACAATAACAGGATTTATACATGCGCCAAAACTAAAAAAAAAAATCAGTTAAAATTTTAAAAATTATTTTTTTAAAATTTTTTTTTTTTTTTAAAATTTTTTTAATTTTTAATTAATTATTTTTTTTATTTTTTTATATTTTTTTTTTCAAAATTATATAATTATATTTGTTTTTTTTTAAATTTTTAAATTTTTTTGATTAATTAAACCAATTTAGTTCAAATAATACAAATATAACACACACATATATATATTCGTCATATACATATATACACATTTTATTTAATTTTAAATAATATAATAATATCGTATATACACACAAAAATTATTTATTATTTTAAAATTTATTTATTTTTTTTTTTTTTTTTAAATTTTAATTTAATTTTATTTTTAAATATATTAAATGTTTTTTAAAATTTTTTTATAATTGTGTGATTTAAAATGGAAGAAAATACACACATAAATAATAATAATATAAATACAAATAACACATCTCCTACCTCACCCAATAATAACAATAATAATCTTAATAGTAGTAGTAGCAATCTAAATTTTATTTTTAATAGTATAAATAACAATAGTAATAATGGTTTAAGTACACCACAACAATCGCCAATTCGTACATCGCAAAATGCAACTTCACCATTACAAAAACAATCACCTTTACGAAATTCATCACAAAATATTCAATATCAAAATAATAATAATAATAATAATAATAACAATAACAATAATAATAACAATAATAATAGTAGTTTAAATAATTTTTATATGCAAGATAATTCAAAATTTTATAAAGAGGTTGATGATAAAATTATAAATAAAGAAATCAATTTTTTAGTTTACTATTGGTTAAGCAGTCAGGGTATCGAGGGGGATTTATTATCATCATTATTTAATAATTTAAATGACAACAGTTTGTTACCTAAAAAAACAAACTGGTTAGGACAGGATGAGAATTTTACATTTAACGAAATTGTAGGTGATTATAACTATCAATACAAAATATTAAATACTAATATGTTTATTTGTTATATTTTAGAAAAATAAATATAGTTATATTAAAGCAGATCACATAAAATCAATATTTCAAAGCTACAGAGATTTAGCAACCCAAAAAGGACATTTTTCAAATTTACCAATTCAAGCTAATACCTTATTAGGTGATAATTTATATTCAATGATACCGCCTTCAAATGAAATAACCTCAAAATTACAAACTTTAAAAGCTCCAGATTTATCAAATAATAGCAATAATAACAATAATAATAATAATAATAATAATGATAGTGTAATAAATAATGTAAATAATAATAAAAAAACAATAAAAGTTGTACGTTTATATAAACCATTGGTTCAACCTCCACCACCACAAGAAAACATTGATAATATTATAGCGAATAATACCTCACCAACAAATTTAAATTCATTAACTTTACCAACAACCCCAATAATTCAGTCACCAACCCAACAACAAACCACGACAACTACAACCACCACAACCACAACCACCACAACCACCACTACAACCTCACCAACTAACGTTGCAAATAATATTATCAATAACCCAAGTGGTAATAATACAAACCAATCACCAGATTTAATTACAACTGTTGAAATTACCCAACCACAACCACTATCACAGTCTAATAAAGAAAACATTAATAATTTCAAAAATATAATATCAATACAAAAGAATAGATATAAAGTACCAACATCATTACAATATATTGAAAACCCATACGATAATAACATACCAATTTCATTACGATTAACTGGTCAAGAGTTAATAGATAAATCAATTAAATCAACAAAACAATTGCCAATTACTTTTTATGAAAATTTTAATAATGTAAGTATTTATATAAATATGAGAGTTGTTATAAATAAATATTGATTCTTTTTTTTATTTTTTACAGAGTTTAATCGTATTTGGTCATAAAGCTCCAACTTATTGTTTAAAATTTGATAAATCAGGTAGATTATATTTTACAGGTTCAGATGATCATTTGGTTAAAGTTTGGTCCACTCAAAATGGTAGATTAATTGCGACATTAAGAGGTCATATAGGTGATATTACAGATATGTGCACAAGTTTCGATAATAGTTATTTAGCAACGGTTTCCAATGATAATGTTATCAAAATTTGGAGTTTAGACTCTAATGACTACGAACCTATAACGTCACTATTGGGTCATGATCCATCTAATAACAATACTATTACAAGCATTCAATTTTCATCAAATCCAACCCAACATTTATTGGTTAGTAGTGATTCTTTTGGTCAATGTAAATTATGGAATATCGATAAAAATAACCATGCCGTCTCTTTACCATTAAATGATACAACTAGAGGTTCAAATACTATAAATACAACAAGAAATATTAATAATACAGCTTCACCAACAGGTTCAAATAATGATTTAATGATTGATGATGATGATGCTGAAGTACCATCCACCAATAACAATGGTAATAATATTCCAAATATCCAAACAAAGAGCAATGAAATCACAGGTACAACATTAAACAAAGGGGGCACATTAATTGTTGCAAGTGTTGATTGCTCACTAAAGATTTGGTCAACTTTATTTAATCCACCAAAGTTAGTTAATACCTTGGAAGGCCATCCAACTACAATTTTAGCGCTTCAATACAGTAATAAGAGTGATGCAATAGTTTCAGGCAGTTATGATGGTACAGTAATTATTTGGAGACATGCAGGTGGTTCGAAATGGGATCATGTAATGTTCAATATCAAAAATGTCACACGTCCAAATCAACCTACAACCCAAAAGAAGGTATCAAGATCAAAAGCTACATTTAAAAATGTTATTTGGTCTTCAGACGACAAGTATATTATTACAACCGATTATAATACAATTCGTGTATGGAATTCAATCGATGGTAGTTTTCATTTAGAAATGACAGAGCATACTTCAGAGGTATACGTTACTTCATGTCACCCACTTGACCCACGTTTAATAATGAGTTCAGGTTACGATTCTCAAGTTATTCTTTGGTCAATCGAAACTGGTGAAATCATTAAAAAGTTTATTTTAGAAGAGCCAGGATATCCAAGTCAAATTTTAGATGGATCTTTTTCTCCAGATGGTCAAAAATTCATTGTCACCAACTCATTAGGCAAATGGTTTATGTTTGAATTGGGAATTGGATCTGATCTCGAAAGTCTTAAGAAATTAGTTCCAAATGAACAATATTTATTAACAGATTATCATCCTCTAATCAGAGATGCCAATGGAAATGTATTGGATGAGCTTACTCAAACTCCACCTCATTTAATGCCAAGATCAATGTTGGTAAACTATCAAGGTTTACCATATCCAGATCACTTTAACTTTACCAACCTAAATGCAATCTATAATTTAGAACCATACAAGAACTCTGCAGACTATCAATATGACTTAAAAGTTCAAAAAGAATTTGAATCACGTGAGATGTATACATTCAATCAAGGTAATCCATCGAATGTGCCATCTCATCCTATTGTTATCTATGTTCCACCTGAACCAAAACCACCTCCAAAGAAACCAGCTTCAAAACCACGTGCTACAAGAAGACCATGGGAATATACCGAAGAAGAGATTGTTGAAGATGACATTATGTTTCTTAGTGATCCATCCGATAAAGATTTCAGCCCAGATGAATCATCTAGTTCATCATCTTCAGAACAAAATGTCACAGATTCAGACTATGACGACGAGGAAGAGGATGAATCTGTCATTACAACTAGACGTAATTCAAAGATGAAATTTGAAAAGAGAAAGAAAAAACTATTAAGACAAACTAGAAAATTCACAAGACGTAACACAAGCCCATCAAGAATTGATGAAATGATGAATACTTTTGATTTACCATCAGATGAGGATTTACAGGAAGCTAGCGGTTCAAATATCTCAAATAAACGTTTAACCCTAAAACAACAAAGAAGATATTATGGTGACTCTTACAACCAAGATGATTCTGAAATGGGTGATGGCGATGAAAATGAAGATGATGATGATGATGACAATGAAAATGGCTATAGTTCAAACGAATCAAATGATAGCTCTCGTTCAGGTATTTCTGGATCTGACTATTCTGACTCTAATAGAAAGAGAAGGAATAAAAAGGGTAGATCTACATCATCGCTATCTGCACCATCAAGTAAAAGAGTTGAAAGAAGAGGTAGAAAGAAAAACGACAAATCTAAGACTAAATCAAGAGGCAGGCCAAAATCAACCACCACCACCACAACAACATCGACCAATATTACTCCCTCTAAAAAGAAAAAAGATCCATTATGTCCAAAATGGCTATCGATCACTCAATTATCACCATATGAAACATCTTATACACCACAAGTTGGAGATTTCGTTTTCTATTTTTATCAAGGTCATCAAAAGTATTTAGAGAAATTCCCTCAAAATGAAATAGAAAGAAAATTAAATGAAAAATCTATTTTCAATTTTATTTCAGAACCATCAGATAATAATTACAGCCAAGATGAATCAGAAGAACCCGAAATTAGTATTTGTTATCAAGAGTGTATTATTAAGAATTTAAAATACTTTATTTCAAGTGATGGTGTCCATAAAGTTGTTGTTACATTATTACCAGTTTTAGATCAACAGGTTCCTCCACAGGATTTAGATGATGAATCACAACTATATACCACAATTTATCATGTATCTGATATACCAGACTACCTAGTATTGGCTTCAAAAGTAAGAAAATCTTTACTATTAAATTGGCACATCGATAAACGTTTCAAAATGTATTATCCAGATTCAAATGGTTGGTATAATGGTACCATTATTGAAATATCCGAATCTGATCCTCACTTTCCAGATAGTCCTTGGGAAAGATTAAAAGTTAAATGGGACGGTACCGAAGAAGAAGATAGAGTTAGTTACTGGGAAATCGAAGAGCACTTTGAAAAAAAGAATAGAAAATTAAAAGAGCAACCAGAAGAAGAAAGTGAAAAAGAAGTTGAACAAAAAGAGGAGAATATAGAACAAAAAGAAAATAATAATAATAATAATAATAATAATAATAATAATAATAATAATAATAATAATAATAATAATAATAATCAAGATTTAAATAATAACCCCGTTGGAAATAACAATATTAATAATACCAACAATATGAATAATAATTTAAATTTCAATAATGGAGGTATTGTAGATTTCAATATGAATAATTATTTAGGAAACAATGTTTACAATGCACCATATAATATGTATAATAATATGAATAACATGTTAATGTATAATAACAATAGTAATAATAATTTAGATTATATGAATGCATTATATACTCAATATCCAAACTTGTATTACAACCCAAATCAAATGGGTTTCAATTTTAATAACAACTTTAATCCAAATGACTTTAATAATTTTAATCAAACTAATGGTTTCAATAGCTTTAATAACAATATAAATATTAATAATAACAATTTTAGTAATAATAATGATATTAATAATAACAATAATAATAATAATAATAATAATAATAATAATAATAATAATAATAATAATAATTATGATTACAATAATAGTTTAACTTCTCCTACAACAACTACAACGACAACAACGACAACAACAACAAGCACAACCTCAACAATTAATAACTTTAAAGATAAAATTTTAAAAATCACAATCCCAGATAACGAAGTAATCGAAGAACAATCCAAAGATAATTTATTAAAAGCATTAAATCAATATGTTGAAGAAGATGAAATTACCGATATATATAGTGAACCAGTTGACTTGGAATTGTATCCATTATATATTAGATTTGTGCCACATCCAATGGATATTGGAACCATTATCAAGAGATTAGAATCAAACTATTATAGACATCTAGATGCCATTTATTTTGATTCTAAACTTATTATGATTGATGCATATATTTATAATAAACCAAATACAATGGTTGCTAAGAACTCCAAAGTAGTTTTCCATAAGATTTCAAATATTCTCAAAGAAGAAGCAAACTTTATTCCATCCGAAATTCTATTACAAAGTGGCGGTAGTTTTGATTCATTTACATTAAAATCAGCCGAGGCAGATCTAGATGAAGGTAGCCAAGTGGCATCCGATGATGATGAAAGTAATACAAACAATGGCGAAAGTTCCAGATCTCTTTTTTCAAACTCAGAAGAAGAAAATCCCAATAAAAAGAAAAGGAAATTAACAAATACAAACTCACCTACATCCACTTCTAAAAGACTTCGTGCCACTGCCGATAATGATATTAGCGCTACATCAAACAATAATAGTGATGATGATTCATTTGCTAGCGAAACCCAAGAAAATAAAAGTATTCTCAGCGATTCAGATACAGATTATGTCGATAATAAAAAGAAACAATCATTAGATGATGATGATGATGATGATGATGATGATAACCAAACTGGTAGAAAGAGAAAATTAAATCAAAACAATACATCTGTATCTAAAAGACAAAGAACAAACTTTTTATTGCTTGGGGACGAAGAAGAGCAACAACCGATCGAAGAACAACAAAAGCCAAAAGAAAAACCAACTCCAAAGAAAAGAGGTATGAAAAAGAAAAAGAAAGATGATGACTATACCAGCGAAGAAGATGATGATGAAGAAGACGATAAAGAAAGTGATGATGACTATATTAGCGAAGATGAAGAGCCAGAAAAGAAAGTAAACAAATCAAAAAAACATGTAAATAGTGAAAGTGATTATAGTGATGAAGAATATGAAAGTGAATATAGTGATGATGAAGAAGACGACGACGACGATGAAGAGAACGAAGAGGGAATAGATGACGAAGAATTTTTAAATTTAATAGAAAAACCAACTCCTAAAAAAGGTAGAAGAGGTAGACCACCAAAGAATAGAAAATCAAAAACATCAAAACTATCATCAAATACAAATGGTACACCAAACAAAAGAGGTCGTGGTAGACCCCCCTCAAAAAAATAAATTATTATTAAATAAATAATAAAAAACCTGTATATAAATTAATAGATACTCTTTTTTTTTTTAATTTGTTTGGTATATACATTTTATATATAATATATTCTTTATTTTTTTAGTTGTAATATTGTGGTATAAAATTATCGTTTAATGGGAGAAATAATCTTATGGCATCGGCACCCATAGTATAGTATCTAAATAATCTTTTTAATCTGATAAAACCTAAATTTTCGTATAAAGAAATTGCTTGAATATTTGTTATAATGGTTTCTAAAACAACTTCGTCACAATTCATTTCAATCATTTTTTCGATTGTTATTTTTACAAGTGTTGAACCTAATTGGTGGTGGAGTAAAAATATTAATATTTTCTTTTCTATATATGACATATAATATTAAACCTACCAATCTTTTTTCTTCTATATTCTTTATCTACGACAATCATACCAATATAACCTCTTTGTAATAATTTATGGGGTTGTTTTTTTGAAATGATTACACCAACCAAAACACCTTTGCAATATGCTAAAAAACAAAGTTCTGGCCATTGATTTAAAAAGAATCTATATGTGAAAATTGAATATGGTTCTGGTAATTCCCTTTCGATAAGGCTCATTAGCTCTTGTATTTGTGATTCGCCCTTGTATGGTAAATATTCGATGTCCCCAACTGTCATTGGTGTAACAAATTTATTTATTCTATTACTATTTTTATTTTCATTTTCATTTTCATTTAAATTTAAATTTTCTAAATTTTCGGGTATAGAATCTGCTATATCGGTCATATTATTATTATTATTTATAAATTTATGTTTAATTAAATGAAAAAAAAAAAATGAAAAAAAAATTTAAAAAAAAAATAAAAAAAATTTAAAAAAAAAAAAAAAAAACTTTATTTTTTTTTTTTAGATAAATAAATAATTGTTTATTTAAATTTTATTTTAATATACTATTTTTTTATTCTATTAATTTCTAATAATATGTTTTTGTAATAGTTAAAATCAAAAAAAATTTTTAATTTTTTTTCGATTTTATTAATATCAATATTAAAACTTGATGATGACTCTGATTTTAAATATGATTCCAATAAAACCAAATTTTGTATTTCTATTAAAAAATCTATATTTGAAGAAAAAGAAATTTTATTGTTATTTGATAAAATAATAAATAAACTATTGAAATCCAACTTGATAATGTTTTCCAAAGATAAACCTGAATAGTATTCTTTTAGCAATTTTGATTTTAATTGTGTTTTAGAAAGATTTGAAACATTTGTTAATAGTAGACTTTTGAATGAGATTTCTATTTTTGATGATGCTTTGTCAATATATTTATCAATATATTTTTTAAATCTTTTAGATTTAATTGATAGATATAGGTGAATATTATGCTTGCTGTCGTCCACGAATAAACCGTAATTTACAAATTCTTTTTTGATCTCCAAAACCTTTTCCAAGGTTATACCATTACAAAGTAACACTCTATGATAAAGATTTGTGAATATTGGCTCCATTACTCTAATTTCATTTTTTGATACATTTTCAAATAAAAATCTGGATACTTGTAAAACTTTGTTTAAATCCTTACAATTTTTGTATGCTGTTTTAAATTTGAATTGACTAGATTGAATATGGTTTTTGAAAAAATCAAAATCAAATTTAAATTGTCCTTTGTAATCTTGGAATAATAATTTTAAAACTCTTAAATTGAAATCCAAAATTGAGGAGATGAATAAATAATTTGTGAATTGGGTTGGTATATTTGAGAATTGAAGAATCACATATTTTTTTAAATCTTGATCATTTGTAAATATTTCTAATAGATTTAAAAACAATACCCTAAAAGAAAGCATATTAAAACAGGCATATTTGGATGTATTCAAATGTTTGACCCAAGGTATTAAGATATTTTGAACATTAGAGTTACTCTCTATGGACTTGTCACTTGATGATTTGAAATCTTTTAAAAATGTTGGGATCTTTGAAGAAAACTGTAAATTGTCTGAAAAAAATAAAAGTAATTCTAGAGATGAGTAACTTGGATAGAGTTTTTCAACTTTAATATCTTTTTTATATTTCATAACAAACTGAATTTCTTCTTTTGTAGATAAACACTGAGGCCTAAGTACCACTTGGTTTTTACTTTTGTAATTTCCATTATTATTTGATTTGAGTTCGATAAATAATTTGAATTTTTCAAATGAAGTGTTATAAAAACAGTTTTCATTTTCAATGAAGTCTTTAATTGACAAAGAGTTGGAACTTGCTAGGGATGATAAAATGTCTACATTTGCTTTGGATATGATAGATTTTATGAAACTAAATGGGAGCTGATAAAATTTTGTATATTTTTGAATAAATACCTTGAGCTTATTGAGATCGATTGGTTCTTTAATTGAATAAGTGCTGTGTGTGAAAGAAGGTATATCTCTTTTTAAATTTAAATCTAAGTATTCAACATTTAAATCTTTAAATACCCTCTTGATTGATGAGTAGTTTTGATAAACTGAGATATAATGATCATCGTTAACATAAAATTGGACACCACCTATTATGCTCGGAATTCCAATAATATATAATTTAAATTTACAATTTGATTGCTCCAAACTTATAATTTTAATTAGGTCTTTAGCAATGTTGATTTCATTTCTTTGTGATACTTGATTATCTTCATGCCCATGTTCGTGTTGCACTAAATAGTCTCCGGCCATATCTAACTTTGCTCTATATTCATTTGACATTAAACCAGATTTATGATGGTACTTGAATAGAATTGGAATTAAAAATAGTAATCTTTCAATAATTGCTTTATAATTTTTTTTGTAGTCTTTTAAATATAGATTGATTTTTGAATTTGGAGCTTCTTTGGGACAATATATATTTAGTTCTATAATTTTTTTCATAACTTCGAGATCTTGAATTAGAAAAAAAGCAGTGGGGGATTGGATCATGCCCTCCATACTGATATATTTCGAATAGTTTAAAAACATTGGAATTTTATTGTAAATATAAGAATAATTAGCCTCAAATAAAAACCGAAATATTTTTTCTATTAAAAATTCTTGGCCTGGGTTCATATTATTTACATCTATTTTATTTTCTGTAAGCATTTGACTAAAAATGAAATTAAATATTGTTTCATCTTGACATTGTAACAAATAATTGTAGAATTTATCTTCAACATCGCTTTCTTCATATCCAAGGCCATCTTCCAACGAGAATTTCACAAACAAGACTTTGATAGCATTTAAATTGTTAAATTCAATTGAAATTTTAATTAAATCTAGTTTTTGTTTGATTTTAGTTTGAAAAGTAACATTATTTAAAACCTTGTATAGAATTTCTATATCATGGACTCGGTTTAAGAAAAGACGCACTCCTTTCACTGTGGCAATAATTTCTTTACCACCTTTTATGAAATCCAATAATAATGAAATTTCTTTATTTCTAATAAACCATTTTAAACTATTTAATTTACTGAAAGATATTTTATAGCCTAAATAATATTTATTTGATTTATTTAGCTCGATGGTCGTTAATGGTGAAAATGATTCAAATATAATTGATCTTATATAAACATTTCTAAAAATTTTCCAAAATAATATTTCTAAACCATTATTATCACTATTACCAATTTTATTATTATTATTATTATTATTATAACAACTATCCATGTTTGTGTAAAAATAATATTAATCGATATGATAAAAAAATAAGAAAAAAAAAAATTGGAAAAAAAAAAAAAAAGATTTTTTTTAAATAAATTATTTTAAATAATTTTTATTATTTTTATTTTATATTTTTTGTGTATATATAAAAATTATTTAATTACTTCCATTGCTATTCTTTTGTAGAAATAATATACATTTATTTAATTATTCTATTTTTAGTTTTATTTTTAATTAAAATAATAATAATGAAAAAAAAATTATTTGAAAGTTTTTATAAAAAAAAAATTATAAAAAAATATTTTTTTTTAAATTTTTTTTAAAATTTATTTTTTATTTTTTTTTTTGTGTTCATTTACTTTCATTTATTTTTTTTTATTTTTTTTAATTTTCACAATAGATATTAAATAGTATCTATATATATATAAAATATGGAAGAAATTAGAAAATTAATTAATGATTTAGGTTCAGATAAATCAACTCAAGGTAATATAAATTATTATTATTATTAAAATAAATTTTAAAATAGAATATTTATTAATTATTTTATTATTCATTTTATAATATTATAGAATCAGCTACAGAAGATTCAGTTGAAAATATTATTAAAAAAATTCAAATAAATAAAAATAATGTTGAAGAGAATACATTAATTTACAAGACATTAGCAGATTTATCAAAAATTCAAGATAATAGAGAAACTATTATTAGATCACCATCCAATATCATCGAAAAAACATCAAAATTATTCGAATTATTATTACCAAACGATGAAAAATCATTCGAAAAAGATATTACAAAAGAAGATGCTGAATTATTCTCAATGATTTGCAGATTAATTGGTAATTTAACTTATGAAAACGAGCCAAATAGAGAATACATTTTTGACAAATTCCCATCAATTTTAAGATATATTGTTTATTTAATTAACCAATCAAAATATTCATCAGTTCAAAGAACTGCATGTGCATCAATTGCCAATCTTTCTTCCGAAACTGGTTCGTATATTGATAAACTATTTTTAACCATTTATATATGTATATAAATTTAAACTAACTAAATAATTCTTTTTTAATAATATTTAGACTTTATTCAACTTGAATTCTTTAAATTAGGTACTGTTTCAATTTTAATTGATATTATTTGCGCTGAAAATTCAAATGAAGAAGTTAATCAAATGGCAATTAAAGCATTTAGTAATATTATTGACAATGGTAAATATTAATAAGCTATATTTAAATACAATGCAATTTGTTTACTAACTAAAATTTAAATCCATTAAATTTAAAATTATTTTAGAGGAAACTCAAATGAATATTCATTTTAAAGAAGTTGAAAGATTATTTAACTCATTACAAAAATCACTTAATAATGAAGGTTATTATGAAAATTCATTTGCACAAGATTTAGTTCAATCATTATCAGTTTTATCACAAAATAGTAAGTAATTTTATTTTAATCAAAAAAATTAAAAAAAAAAAAAAAATTACTAATAGTATTAATTTTATTTATTTTTAGAGGATTTACAAAAAGAAATTTTACAAGAAGGATTTTTAAATAATTTATTAGAGTTAATTGAAAATTCAGAAAAACAAAGAGAAATTATTAATGAATTTAAAGTTGAAGATATTGAAAAAGATAAAGATATTTCAGTTGCACCAGTAACATCAGAATTAATTTTCAAATTAGCAGATAACGATGACTACAGACAATATTTCTATTGTAAAGGTAATAAAAATATTATTGACAGAATGATTACAATAATGACCACAGCAACACCAAAATATCCAGAAAGCGACGATAAAGCACCATTCAAGATTATGGATCATAATAAAGTAAAGAAGAATATTACCAAAACTGTTGCACTTTGTTCATTAGAAGATGAAGTTATCGATAAGTTTATCAAAACCCCAAAAATATTTATTGACCTTTTAACTGATCCATCTGAAGACCCAGAAAGAATTATTAATGGATCAATGATCATTGGTAACCTTGCAAGAAGCGAAATGAATTGCAAACTATTAAACTCATATAATGTTATTGGTATCACCTCTGAACTCATGAAAAAGTTCCCAAATTATCAACCAATTCAACACTTTGGTTTATCCTGCATTAGAAATTTAACCCTTCCAACTGTCCACAGAGGTTTTATTCCAGATAATACATTAATGGAAAATGTTGTATTCAATATGAAGGTACACAACCAAGTCATTCAATTCGCCGCTGTATCATTACTTAAGAATTTCGTTGGCTCTGCTCAATCAAACTTTAAAACTATTGCACAATTCCCAGATGCATTACAATCTTTACTCGATTTAGCTAATGGTAGAATACCATCCAGTATGGAAGAGTCTGCTGAAGCCAATTCTGCTCCACAACAACTTGACGATGCTAAAATTGAAGAGCTTGAAGAGAAACAACAAGAAGTCGAAGAGAAATCAATTGAAAAGGAACAAAAGAAAGAAGATAATATGACCAAAGAAACTAAAGAAAACGAAAAGAAAAAAGAAAGAGATATGAGAGTAGTTTATGAATCAACTAGAATCATACTAAGATTCGTCGAAAATCAAGCAGAAATTGGTCTTGAAGATGATAAAAAAGACAACCTCATCAAAGAAGCCATCGAACCATTTTATACTTTATTAAAATCTCCATTCCCAATTCTTCAAAGCGAAGGCGCCAAAGGTTTAGCCTACTGTATGAAACATAATAAAGATTTAATTACTAATCGTAATGATTGGTTAACTGACCTCATCGAAACCCTTAAAGTCTCTATGGTTACATTCCAACAATTAGAAAGAGAGAAAAAAGTTACCGCAACCGACCCAAATCATCAAAGATTACTCCAACAATTACAAGCAAATTGCCAATATAGTAACGATCTTCAACAAGCTGTTCTCGCCATCATCTATGGTTTCTCCTTAGCTGATGACTCTATCATTAGTAAAATGAAAGAACAAAATATAATTCAAGAATTAAAACAATTAAAATCAAAACCTGAAGCCTCTCAAATTTTTATTCAATTAGTTCAAAAAATTTTAACACAATTAACTCTTTAAAATAAAAGTATATGTATTTTTTTTTTAAGAAAATAAAAAAAAAAAAACAAATTTATAATGACGAATAAAATATTAAAAAATTGTATTGTTAAAATAATAAAATTAAATAAAAATAAAAAAATATTTATATAGATAAAAATTATTAAGTGCAAGCATTAAATTTCATTATTATCGCTCCATAATTTGTGGGGATTATTATTTTTTTTTATTTTTTTTTAACATAAAAACTTTTTTGGGGTAAGTATTAATATGTCACCCAACACAATATTTATGATATATTTATTTATTATTTTGTTTTTTTTTTTTTTATATTTTTTTATTACAGAAGAGTGTTATGTGTTAAAATCACTATTTGTTAATTTGTTATTAATTCATTTTTTTGTTTTCTTTTTTTTTTTTCTTTGTTTTTTTTTTTTTTTTTTTTTGAAAAGTATATATGTTAAGTTGTACTAGTATTTGTTATAATAAATTTTAAAAATGAAAAATATTGCTATAATAGGTGGTGGGGCAGGGGGGTTAGTTTCTTGCAAATCAGTTTTGGAAATTGAAGGTAATAATTATATACCAACGGTATTCGAAAAAGAACCAAATTTGGGTGGTATCTGGGTCACAAAAAATACAAAAGTTTGGAACTCATTAAAAACCACCATAAGTAAGCTATCTTGTGTATTCTCTGATTTTCCCTTTGAAGATGATGAAGAAACAAAAGATGAATTCTTCTTAACACAACCACAACTATACAAATACTTATATCAATATGCATTGCATTTTGATTTAATTAAATATATTCAGTTTAATAGTAATGTAGTAAAGGTCTTAAAAGAAGGAAATGATAAATGGAAAATTCAATGGACCGATACAACTGACCAAAGTGCAACACCGGTATTAAAAGAAAGAGTATTTGACCAAGTGATCATATGTAGTGGTATAAATAATAAACCAGCAAAATTTGACAAAGATGAACTACTTGAAGCATTTACCGGAAAGCTAATCCATTCCAAGGACTATAAATCACCAGAAAGCTATAAGAACAAAAGGGTACTTGTGGTTGGCAATTCAGAAAGCAGTACCCACATATGCACAGATCTAACAAACCATGCACACAGCGTTCATCAGCTAATAAGAGGCCAAAAAGATAAATGGGTAATTAACCGTGACGTTACTTTGACCCTTAATAATGGAGCCCAAGTAAAGATGCCCATTGACTTTGTTTTTTATATTAGAAACCAAAACTATGAAAATTTATCACTGACCAACACAGAATATAACAAGTTTTTAAATAAATCTTTTCAAAAACTATCAAAAAACAACCACGAATGTGAACAACTTCAATTTAAGAAATCATTCGAAATGCCTCCATACAGTATTATCACCTGTGATGAATACATATCCAATATAAAATCAGGGAAGATTCAAATACTAAAAGGATACTCTTTAAGTGACTGTAAAGGAAAAGTAATCACCCTCGAATCAAACTCACCAGATGAAAATGGAAATAGATATTTTAAAAATGAATATTTAAAATCGTTAGAATTCGATGATATTATATTATGCAATGGTTATAATTTGGATCTATCTTTTTTAGATACTGAAATTCTTCAAGATATTGAATTCATTCCAGACGATTATAACCAACCATGTATATTATACAGAGGAGTTTTCCCAAAAAATTTAAAAAATATTGCTTTTGTTGGTTTAATAAATACACCATATTATACAAGTAAGTATAGACCATTATTATTTTTTTAATCATTATTATTTATTATTAAATATTAATTACTTTATTATATAGCATTGGAGCTAATGGCTAGATTCGCTTGTTTGGTATTTAGTGGTAAAAAACAATTGGCTGCAAAAGATGAATTTGACATAAATTTAAAAGAACAATATGAAATTAGATACAACTCTATAAAAAACCAACATTTTTCATTTGTTGACCATGTTATACATTCTGATCAATTGGCAAAAGAAATTGGTTGTTTACCAGATTTCGATGAAATTAAAAAAACCAATACTGAACTCTATGAAATGCTATGGAACGGTTTATTCTGTAATGCTTGCTATAGACTTGTTGGTGAAAACTCCAAACCATCATTATCAAAAAAAACTCTAAACTATTACTATATGATTTATAAAAAAATTACTGTAAATGAAAAATATTAATAAAATAAATAAATAAATAAATAAAAAGTTTTTTAAATTTTATATTTTATATTTTAAATTTTATATTTTATATTTTAAATTTTATATTTTATATTTTATATTTTTTTAGCATGCTATGTTTAATAACTAAATTTTAACTTTAATGTGCATGCAAAGAACCATTATTATTTGTACAAATTAGCATGACGCGATTAAATGAATTTAAAATAATATCACAATAAAAAAAAAATTAAAAATTATAAAAAATAAAAAAAATAAAAAATAAAAAATAAAAAAAAAATAATTAAAATTGTTTTTATAAATTTTAATTTATTTATTTTTTTTATTCTAATAAATAAATAAATTATAAATAATCCAAAAAGATAATAGATATAAAATGGATAATAACAACAATACTACTACAACCTCCACCTCTTCCTCACCAAATATCGAGGAAAAAAAAAAAATTAATCATTTGGTAGTTTTACAACATGGGTTACATGGTACTTTCGAAGATTTCAATACAATTAAAAATCACTTTATAAAACAAAACTATGACAATTGTGTATTTGTATGTATCTTTTAAAATAATATTAAAATTTTAAAAAAAATAAATATTTTTATTAATATTATTATTGTTATTTTTATTTTAGATATCTGCAAAAAGCAATAGTTATTTTTTAGCAACACATGACGGTATAAATAAAATTGGTACAAGATTATATAAAGAGGTTTTAGAACTATATGAGCAATATGATCATCCAGAGAAAATTTCAATGATAGGACACAGTCTAGGTGGATTAATTACAAGATATGCTATTGGACTATTATATAGAGATGGTTTTTTCGAACGTTGTAAACCTGACCAATTCATAAGTTTATCATCACCGCATTGCGGAAGTAGAAGACCAAGTACAACAGTATTTAATAAAATTGCACATGTATTTGTTGACAACCTTTTATCAGTTACCGGTAAACAATTAATTTTAAATGATCTACATTCATTAGAAAGTGACTCACCAAAAACAACAACAGTATCACCAACAGCAGCAGAAACAACAGCAACATCAACAACAACAGAAACTGGATCCCCAACCATAACCATTATTGAAAAAAAAGAAGAAAATGAAATTATTACAAATGACCAAAGTGTACCATTGCCATTGCTAGTTAGAATGACTGAGGGTATTTTCTTTGAGGGTCTTAAACAATTCAGAAAGCGTGTTCTATATTCTAATATTTACAACGATATCCAAGTTAATTTTTGTACCTCTGACATTTCTGCTAAAAACCCATACACACTAGGCAAAACTATGAAGTATGTATTATTTTATTTTTTTAATTTAAATTACCACCTATATATTAATATTTTAAAATTGTTTTATTTAGATTCACAGAAAAATACAAACATGTTATTGAAGAAGAAACCATTTTGGATATTGACCCAGAGGTATTAGAAAAACTCGAAGAGGATGAAGATTCAAATGAAGGCTATAAAGAATCAAACACCAAACAAACAACAAAAAAACCTCACTATCACCATGATGACAGTAAAATTGATGAGTTTTTCACTCACGATACACATCACTTACATTTAAAAAGAATTTTAAAGAATCTAAGAAAATTAGATTTTGTTCGTTACCATATGTATTTCAAAAACTTTTTATCACATACCAATATAGTAGTAAAAAGAGAGTCAATTAATGGCGAAGGATGGGATATAGTTGATCATCTCGTCGACCACTTTGAACCATAATTAAAGAGAAAAACTAACCAAAAAAAATATAATAGTATATATATCATATACTATTAAATTCCGATACATTCATATAAAAACAAAATAAATAAAATAAAAAATTTTCCTTCTAAAAAAGCTATTGTAAAACTTTATTTATTTTTTTCTTTAAAGTCTAATCTTTGGAAATTTCAATAACCATTTTACCTAGATGGTTACTATTGAATAATGATAAGAATGATGGAACAATTTTATCAAAACCTTGGTTAACTGTGTGTTTATCTTTAATTTTACCTTCTTTTAACCACTGAGATAATTGTTTAATAGCTTGTGGGTTTTTATCTGCATAGTTAAATACTACGAGAAAAAAAATAGTAAATACAACCTGGACTATTTAAAATAATAAAAATTAATTAACTATATGCTTACCAATAAAACCTTGCATTTTTGAACTGGTTTTAAGGAGTGGAATTTGGAGACGTGGACCAATATCTGCGCTCTTGTTGTATGCACTAATAACACCACAAAGTGGAATTCTGGCTTTGAAACTAAAATAAAACATAAATAACATTATTTTAGTAAATAATATTGTAACTCATTTGAAAATTTAAAAACACTTACTTTAATAAAGGCCAAACAGCATCAGAGACTTCACCACCAACATTTTCAAAATATACATCAACTCCTTTTGGACAAGCTGCAGCCAATTCTTCCTTATAATGTGGACTCTTATAATTAATACCAGCATCAAATTTCAATTCATTAACCATGAATTTAATTTTATCTTCAGAACCAGCAATACCAACAACTCTTAAACCTAAAATTTTACCAATTTGACCAACAACCTAAAACAATTAAATTAAAATTGTTAATAATACTAATTTATAATTTGACATAAGTGATATTAAACCATACATACACTTCCTACTGCACCAGATCCAGCACTTACAACTAAAGTTTCACCGGCTTTTGGTTCACCAATTTCCATTAAACCATGAAAAGCAGTTAAACCAGTCATACCCAATAAACTTAAGAAACTTGGTAATGGGGCCATTTTAGGGTCAACCTTAACCCAGTCTTTACCAACTGAAACAACTGCTTTTTCTTGCCATGGTAACATTGCTGCAACGTAATCACCAGCTGCAAAGTTGGTAACGTTTTTACCAACTTTTTCAATTTTAGCAACACAACCACTTAAAATTGGTTCATTTGGTTTAAATGGTTCAATATATGATTTACCTAATGACATACGACCTTTTTATAAAATTAAAATAATTAATAAAAAGATATAAAAAAGTTTTGATATTTTTTTAATTATTACCTCTTAAATATGGGTCTACAGAGACATCAACTAAACGGACTAATACTTTATCATCTGGAATATTTGACTCATTTACCTCGACGGTATTTTGAATGAAATCGTCCTTATTTGGTTCCCTAGCTTGAATATTATCTTTCAATAAAATCTGTTTAACTTGTACCATTGTTAACAAAATTAAAAAATTTAAGTTATATAAGTAAAAAATAAATAAATAAATAAAATGAAAAAAAATCCAATTTATTTAAAATTTTATATAAAAAAAATTAACCAATAAATAAAAATTATTAAATTATCAAACTTATGACTCTTTTTAAAATGCTAGTATGTTCACACTACCATTTTAATTTCACACACATTTTTTTTAAAAAAATTAATTATTTTTATTTTTATTTTATTAATTTTTTTGAAATATAAAATATGGTGGGTGGTGTTAGGTTATACCTAAAATTTTTATTTATTGTATAACATCCCATAGTATTCCATAATATGTGGGTTTTATTTACTATGCTATTTATTTTTCTTTTTTTTAATTTTCTATTTTTTATTATAGCTTACCCATAGTTTATTATAATTTGGAGAATGTTTATATTTTATTTTGAATCCGGATAAGAACACAATTTTTTTTTGTAAACCTTTATTTAAATATTTATTAAATATATGTGATTAAAAAAATGTAAATTTTAAATATGTAAATTAAATATTTAATTTAAAAAATTGAAAATATAAAAAAAAAAAAATTTAAAAAAAACTAATAATTATTAAAACAAATGTCACTATCTTTTATTTTTAATTTTTAATTATTTTTTTTAAAAAATGATTATATTATTTTATAAATAAAATTAACTATAGATTTAAATTTATTTAAATTTTAAATAAATAATTTATTTACTAATATTTTTATTAATAAATTGAAATTGATTCTTTTAATTTTATTAATGATTTATCTGCGTTTATAGACATTTGTTTTACTATGAAATATTTTACAAGTGACTCTGAATCAATTAAGATGTCCTCCAAGTTCATTTTATTTGATTTTTCGTTTATTAATTTTAAGATTTGATCAAATGCCATATTTTCTTCCAATATATTATTTCTTTCTTTTAATAAAATTGATAAGCACATGAAAATTGGTATATTTTTAGTTAGATAGTTGCTCCATAATATTTCCCAAAGAGTTTTGACGTCAGCAAATGAAAATTCTCTCTTGAAACAAATTAAAATAGACTGAAAGAAAAAGTACATATTTTCGCCGTTGTTTTGTTCCAAATGAGAGTATAGTTCTAAATCTATAAACTTTAAAAGTTTTGATAATGTTGATAGTTGAGTGTGCATACCGTTTTGATCCTTGTGGAAATTACTCTCTAATCTATCCATTAGGCCCTTGAAGCACCAGAACGACTCTACCTCTTTGCATTTCATAACGTTGAGAATGGGTGATAATAAATCACTCATACCTTGCACATAACCAATATCGAAATTAAAGAATGAATATGTGAGCAATATATCATTCATTAGCTTTAGGTTTGGATTTTGGTCAAAATCATCCTCTCCATACACGAACATTGGATGCAATCTATCGGTTCTAATGACATCTTTACGAATGAGCATTTTTCTAGATGAGTATTTTGAAAATCTTGATTCTTGTTCGCATGATATAGATTCCCATTGTCTCTTAATTGTGAAGTACTGTTGAGTTTTTTCATATTTAACCACTTCTCTGCTAGAATAAGTAGAGTCAAATGAATAGAAACCCAATAAAAATGGCCAAACGTCTTGACGAATTGAATCATCAATACCTCCATAGAATATTTTCTTTAATAATATTTGTTGGTTTGCTAAACATATTCTTCCTTCGTCATCAAAATAGCTATACCATTCACTTGGTGATAAAGGATTGCATTCTCTTCTGTTTACGCCCAACTCTATTGAAAAGTTGGATGATGATATATTAAATGGTGTAAAATAATCGGTTGATGCATTCAATGATGATGTTGATTCATTTAATATATCAAAATATTGATTATTTGGATTCTGTGGTGATAATTGTGATCCTATTGATGATGTTTTTGATCCACTAATTAAATTTCTAAAATGATTATCTATTTTCTTTGCTGGTTCTTCAAAGATATCTATTGAAAATTAAATAAAGAAAATGATATTAATATATTATAATTTTATATTTATTAATTTCTATTGAAAATAATTACTTTTTTGTACAGATTTTGCCAACTGGTTAACCTTTGCAAAGTTATCAAATATACTTGAGGATATTTCACGTTTTAATGCTCTTTTATTTGTTGGTGAAGTCGATAATGAGTTGTTATCGCTATCTCTTTTATTTGCTTCATTATCGCTGCCAACACTTGTTGATAAATATTTGGTAGTTGATGGTGATGGTAAAGGTGATGTTGAAATGGATGTATTATTTTTTTCAATTGGTATTGGTGATGTTGGTGATGTAGATCTAGATAATAGTGATGATAATGATAGACCATTGGTAGATTTACTAAATGATGTTGATACTGATGGTATTGGAGGTTGTAATACAGATGTTGAACTACTAAGAATGTTGGTATTATTTGATTTGGTACTGTTGGAGCTATTAATATTAATATTACTACTTGTATTGAAACTCGTATTTGTACTATTGTTTCCACTATTATTACTATTAAAACTATTGGCTAATGATACAGATATTTCTTGTGCTTTCTTTAATTGGTTAGTTGATGATAAAAGTGAATATTTTGAATCTTTTTCTTGATTGTGTAACTCCATATCATGTTCAAATGTTAAATCTTTATTAAAATCCTCTTCTAATTTTTGCTGTCTTTTTAATTGTTGATATAGTGATTCTTGCTGGGGTTGCTGCGGTGATAATGGTTCACTAAAGAGCTGCTGCTGTAATGGTTGAGGCTGCTCTTGGTCCTCCTCATTATAAAACTCTGACAAATTCATACTTGATAAACTTCTTTGTACTGGATCTGAAAAATCAACAACTGTAAAAAAATTTGAATCAAGGTTTGATCTAAAAAAAAATATATTAATATTGTTGTGTTATTTTATTAATAAATAAGGATGATGCTATTTAGTTTTTTAATTACTTTTTTAAATGTATAATTTGTGATAATGATTTTAAAAATTCTCTAACACCTCCATGTTCAAAAAAGAAAGGAAAGAAAGCTGTACCCTTTCTACTGGTGATTATAATATATGGTGTGCCTATATTTGGTGTATACTTTTTAATTGACTTTAATTCTTTAATATGCACTCTTACCACCCATGAATTTTGGTCATCAATTTCAACAATTGTGCTGGCTGCTAGTGGATTTTTATTAAACATTGTATTTGCTGATGCTGGTGATGATGTATTTGAAACAGTTGATGATGATGATGATGTTGGGGATGAAGGTAATATAATATTACTATTATTACTATTACTATTGTCATTATCGTCTTGTGAAGTATTTTGACTATCATCTTGATCTAAATCTGGTATCCAACATAAATATATAGACCCTTTATCTAAACTACATATTGATATTGTACCTTTTATACCTTTTTCTATTTCTGGAGGGTAGACAAATACATTCTCTTTTGAAAATAAAATTCTCTAAAAAATAATAAAATTTGAATTAATAACAAAAACAAAAAAAAAAATCTGATAGATTATTATTATTTTTTTTATTATTATAATTAATATTATTATTGAATAAAATAATTTGAATATTACATTTGTAAGCATTTATAACATGTATGATATTTAATATAAATATAAAATGTAAAAATTTGTTATTGTTTAAAATAAATCAAAAACTTTTTTTCCAATAAAAATTAAAAAAAACAAAATAATTTAAGAAATAAAACTATAAAATATTGTTGTATGGTATTGATATATTAATGTAATATAACAACACGCTACAAATAGTTTATTAAAAAAAATATAAAAAAAAAATTTATTAAAAAATGAAAAAAAAAAAAAAAATAATTAAAAATAATAAAAAAAAAAAAAAAATAAAAAAAATATTTTTATTTTTTTTTAATTTTATTTTTTTATATTTTTTATAAATCAAATAAATACCAATTAAACACACTCAACATCCATTTTAATTTATTTTCGATTTCTTTAATTATTAATTATAATAAAAATCTGTTATTAATTTATTTTTATTTTATTTTTTTTTTAAATATAAAATTAATACTTTCTCACCACTAAAACAAATAACATTAAATTTAACCATAGTGCATGCACTGTGGTTGTGTGTCCCACATTTTTATTCTATTATTTACCTCATTTAATCTTTATTTGTATATTGTGTGTATAAATTAATTAATCAATATTTGTTAATGCAATTATAAATATTAATATCGATATTAACATAATAAGAAATTTGATATCTCTTCTTTTATTCATTTACAATAATTGTATGATTGGTCCCACTCCATAATAAATAAACAAATGATTATGAATTACATCTTTAAACTAATTAATCGATTTATTTAATTTTTACAATGAAATGTAATCAATAAAAAATAAAGAAAAATTTTCTATATTGATTTCCTTTATTAATTTATTTTTATAAAAAAAAAAAAAAAAAAAAAAAGTGTAGACACTATCACTATTTTATTTGAATTATAAAAATAAATTTATTTATATAGGTAAATATGAAATTTAAAATAAAAATATTGATTTTTATTATAATAAAAAAACTAAACGGTAAAAGTGATGTGTGTGGATAAAAATAAAAATTATAGGAAAAAGATCTTTTAATCTTATTAAAATTAAAAATATCATTATTTTTTTTTGATTTTATGTGAGTTTTCATAAGAAAAAAAATGTATGAATCTTGTTTTTGTGCCTTGTTCCTATTTTTTTTATAAAAAGACAAAATATGGGTGGGGTATTGTTGAAGTAAAATATGGTTTAAATTTGTCATTTTCTTTTTAAAAAAAAAAAAAAAAAAGCGGAGCAGAAAGAATTTGGGTTGTTAAAGCAAAAAAAAAAATTAAAAATAATAAAAAATAAAAAAAATAAAAAAAATAAAAAAAAATAATAAAAAATAATAAAAAAAAAAAAATCCACACAATTAAACGTGTTATTTTTTAATATTAATTTATTTTTTTCTTATTCCACTATTTTTTATAATATGTACAGGACAACATTAATAAACCCTCTTTAAACAATAGTAAAATAATATATAAAAATTTGTATGTTTTTATTTTTTTCACACACCCACATCTAATAATACACTTTTTTATTTTATTATTTTTTTTTTTTTTTGTAAATTTTCTTGTTTTTATTCACATAATCCAGACTGCAAATAATTAATTTTCAGTTAATTTATTTTAAACTATTTATTTATTTCATGTTTTTATAAAACTATAAATTTATTTGTTATTTATTTATTTATTTATTATCCTATTTATTATTTATTTAAAACACTGTTTTTATTAAAAAAAAACAACAAAAAATTATAAGAAATTTTCTTTTTCATAAAATTATTTTAATTTTTAACCTTTAAGGAATGCTAAAACAAACTATCAAGAAATGGAACCAGTCAATCGAAATCTATGAGAATGGCAACACACAAGAGTCAATAAGAATATTGTCATCCATTGATGCTACATCAAAAATCAATTATAATATTGGTGTTATGTATATAAAATCAAATAATTATAGAAGCGCAATAGATTATTTCAATAGATCAATAGAACAAGACAAATATTTAGCAGCATCATATTTTATGAGAGGAGTTGCACATCACTTGGGTGGAGATTTAAATCATGCAATTGTAGATTACGACGAAACTGTTTCAAAATTAAGAGGTCACGAATATATCGACTACAAACAATTGGGTTTGGATCATAAACTATTATTGGCCGAGATTTTATTCAATAAAGCGTTAGCATTAGGTAGAGCTGGTTCATCAGTTGCCTCCCAAGCAATACAGTGTCAACATCAACCAACCGATATGCAGATATTTAAAGATCAATGTAGAAAAATTGCTGATGGTTCTCAATCAAATTTTCACACTAGACCTATACCTTTAGGCTTATTATTCAAACCACCAAGAGTCAGCGAGGGTCAAAGTAAACCTAAACAACCTGTACAGGCACCAACCCCAACTACTGAACTTTCAACCTCACCAACAAGTTATGTATTAAAAGGTCCTTCTGTTTCACCACCAGCTCCATCCCCATCATCGGCACCTCCCTCATTACCACCAACACCTACAAGAGAACAAACACAAAACTCTGCATTACCACCCAAACCACCTTCTAAACCATCATTTGGTTCACCTTCATCATCATCATCATCATCATCCTCTTCCTATCCATCAAATATATCATTATATAAACCATCGCCACCAAAGCCACCACCATTACCATCAAAAAAACTACCATCAAGACCCATTAGTGCTGTAATATCAGAGATGAAAGTCACCCTCAAAATATTTTATATCGACAGACGTTTAATTCAAGTACCAGTACCATGCACAATTTCAACATTAAAGCAAAAAATCGAATTAAAGTTTGAACTTAAATTGGATAATCAAATTGAAATTTCTTTTATTTTAGATGGTCAAAAAGAGTTATTAAATAACCAGGTTCAATTGGATAAAATGTTATGTATGGAAGTTAATGAAGTTCATTTAAGAGACAGAGAGTATTATGAATTAGAACAAGAACAAGAACAACAACAACAACAACAGCAATATGTGGAGCCTATTAAAAAACCATCATTATATAAACCACCAAAGCAACAATTTTATCAACCTTCACAGCAAGAGGAAACACCCGTACCCAAATCAAATTTTGTAAATTTAAATAAAACAACTTATCCATTACCCAAAACCTCACCATCCCAACCATCATTGTCATCAGCTCCACCAAAACCACAATACTCTACCTTAAGAAATAGACCTCCACCACCATTGGGGCCATCCTCACCACCAGGTACATCATCTTTTTCAACTTCACCACCACCTTTAGTTAAACCAAGATCCATTTCACAAAGTACTCCACCTGCTATACCAGCTAGAAATAAACCATCACCCCAACAACCTTCTTCATCATCAACATTTAAAACTAATCCAGTTTCAATACCTCCAAGACCCCCAAGACCAGGACTTTCTCAATCACACTCTCCACCATCAAATAATTATTATTAAAAATATTCAAAAAAAATTATAATTTTAAAACTATAGTATATTGTACTATATAAAAAATATATTTATTATATAATAATAATGGATAATATATAGTATTTTTTTTTATACGAATACCTACGCTGCATCAAAAAACAAACATTTTATTTATTATAGAAAATAAAAAATTAAAAAAAAATAAAAAAATAAAAATAAAAAAAAAACATTGTTTATAAACTTTTATAAATTTTATAAATTTTATAAAAATAAAAATAAAAATAAAAATCTTCCAATAATCTGATAATTTAATTAAACTTTTCAAAAGAAAGGTAGTAAGAAGTAAGAAAATTTTTATTATAATACCACGCACTTCATCAACACTATTTAGTGCTTCTTTTTAGTTTTGTTAAAACTAAAAAAAGCGGAACTCTGTGGGAAATTTAAAAAAAAACTTTTTTTTTTTTTTTTTTTTTTTTTTTTAAAATTATTTTATTTTATTTTTTTTTTTCTCAAAATATTTTATTTTTCATTTCCGTAATTCCAATCTTTTTTTTTTATTTTGTATTTTTATAATATATTTAGTATTAATTAATATCTAATTAATTAAACATTAAATCATGAATCAAAAAAATAATTCAATATTGTTAATATTGGGGACTATTTTTATAATTTTTAATATTAATATAAATTATGTGAATTCAACACCATCAACTTATAAACCAGTTATTTTAATGCATGGTTTTGCATTAAGCAATAAATGTGGTACTTATCAAGATTGGAACCATTATTTAGAATTTATTAAAAAATATAACCCAGGCCAAATTGCTGTTTCTTTAAAGTAATTGTTGCAAATTTGTAATCTATTATTTATTATTATTATAAGTTTACTTATTACCATTTCTTATCATCAATATTAATAGTGTTGATAATGGATTTAAATCAGCCAAAACAATGTTTAAGCAAGTTAATGATGTTTATCAAGCTATTAACGACATCGTTCAACATAATAATGCTTTCGATAATGGGTTCCATGTTATCGGTCATTCACAAGGTGCATTAACTTTAAGATCAATTACCGAAATCTATGGTTTAAATATTGATAATTTCGTATCTTTAGCTGGTGTTCATATGGGAATGTAAGTCATTACTGGTGTATAGATTATAGAGGTTTTTTTCTGGGTAAATTTATATTAATAAAAAATTTTAATGTTTAGTTATGGTGTAGGATTTACAAATAACTATTGGTTTGGTAATTTTACAGATAAGGAATTAACCAACCTTTTATACACAAAGACATTCCAAAAGGATTTCTCAGTTGCCAATTGGTGGACCGATATTGACCACGAAAGATATCTTCGTGATAACATGTTTTTACCAATTATCAATCAAGAGTTAGAAGAAAAGATCCCAAATTACAAAGAAAATTTCATTAATAGTATTTCAGGTTCATTCAATGCTTTTGGTTCACCACAAGGTAAGAATTTACTTATATTATTCCCACTGTTTTTATAAATAATAATATTAATTTAATTTAATTTAATTTTTATATTAAAGATGGTATTGTAGTACCATGGATTTCAGAATTATTTGGTTCTTATGATTCAAATTTAAATATGGTTCCAATGGAAGAATCAATTGTTTTTAAAAATGATACTTTTGGATTACAAACTTTAGCCAATCAAGGTAAATTAAATTTAACAACTGTCGAAGGTGTTAAGCATGCTGAATGGCTTTCAAGAGAGGATTTATTCGTTAAATATGTATTACCATTAATTTCCAAATAATAATTCAAATATTTTTTAGTATATATCAAATATTAGAATACTTTTTTTATTTTATTTATTTTCTATTTTTAAATATAAAAAAATAAATAAATAGAAATACATGCACATAATAATAGTGTTGGCATCCACTTTTTTAAAATAAAATTTTTTCATTTTATTTTTTCATACCCATTATTTTAAAATAATTTCTAATTTTTTTTAAAAAATAAAAGATAAAAGGAATTTGAAGCCGAGGATGATACGGGAAATAAAATTACAACATAAAGATAATTAGATAATATAATAAATAATAATAAAGATACAACAATTAAAAATTATATTTTCAAAAACAATAAAGTTCAAACTCAGTTAAGTGGTTATCAGGAATGAAATTAAGTAAAAATTTAAGTAAAGTTTGCAAATATGTTGAACAATACAAACCATCAATTTATGTGTACCTCAGCAAAGTATTTCGGGATTTAATATGGTGGTTATTATTATAATCAAAGTTGCAGATTTAATAACCACCAAAGGTTTAATAGATTTAATTGTAAAATATAAAAAATTGGATACACTAAAAGGCCACATATTAGCTTCGATTTAATCGACCGAAATATTAGATTATTTATTTGAAACTTACCAGGACAAATATTTCCAACAAAACAATAACAATTGGCAATACATCTCAAATCTCCAAGTAATCGAACATTACGAGAAACTAATGACAAGTCTTCAAAGAAGAGCATTATTAAATCCATCACTTTATGTCCGCTCTAATGTGCATTTTTGTTTAAATTACGATTTTATCAAAAGTTTAATCTGTGACGAGATGTACAACCAACTGGATGCTATTATATCATTGTTTGAAACTGGTAAAGTCGATTGGTAGATGCACAAATTTTATTGGGAAGAAACTAAAAGAACACTTTGATGATCCAGTCCTTTTTAAAATGGGTAATGAATAAGAGATCAAAAGCTTTAGAATTTCCAGTCCTAATACCAGGCTACTTTGAAGATATAGATTTAGAATTTCAAATCTATGGCAGGACAAGTGCAATTCGGTTTTCCTCAGTGGAGTATTTTATAACCCTATATAAATGTAATTTATATAATAAAATATTCAAAGATAATGGATATATTTTTCTCGATTCAATCAAAGAAACTTTATATCCACATGTATCAACTGAATTTATGGAGTTTTTTAATAAATACTTTATTGGGGTTAAGAATTTTCAATTTACAATGGAATTTTAAAGATATCTAATACAAATTGGAAACATAAATGTAGTAAGGCTTATCCATATAAAATTCAATATACTATTTTCAAGATTCTCTCAAAAGACTTCAAAAGGTTTTTTAGAAATAAAAGAATTAATATCAATTGCTTTAAAAAAAGACTATGTCAAAATTTTTCAAATTTTAGTGCACTACATCAATTTAACAAAATTAGAATGTGAAAAGGTATTAAAAGAAACAAAATTTTCATTAATAAAGAAACCATTCTTTTAAAGAATGATTAATAAACTATCTTTATTTTTTAAAATTAATTTAATTATTCTCTTTTGTTAGATTAATCTCAAATTATTGCTTTTTATTCTTAATTCTTTTAGTGATTTTGGTAAATGGTCGTAGGGTATTGGATAAAAAGGAGAGCTATGGTCTTCACAAATTATTGTTTCGATTGTGTCGGGTATAACTTTTGAGTAATATTCCAAATATTTTACCTCGTCACCCAATATTAATGTCTTTACAGTAGAGGGAATATAAGAATTTTTGTTTTTGATGAGACGATGTATCTAATATTATTTTAAAAATTAGTTTATATAATACATTGTTTTGTAATAGTTTTAATAAAAATTACTTACATTTAATGTTTTGACCGAAGGTGGAATTGAACCTTTAGCGAAACAATTGCTATTTGATTCTAAATATTCAACAGAGTTTGGAATAATGTCAGGAAGCAATAATTCGTCACCAAAACTAGGAATATTGATTGAAAGTGATTTGCAACTTGAAGGGATTGAACCAGAATCAAATTTAATAAATCCATCTGAAATAATAGTTTCAACAGATTGTGGGATGGAACCAGATAATATAGGATGAGGTCTTTGTGATATAATTAGTTTTTTAATTGATGGTGGTAATAAATCTATTGGGAGAGGAAGTGTACACGGAGATGTAACGGTAAGAGTTGTTACTGATGGTGGAATGAATTTGATATATTCTGGATCAAGTGTTGGAATTGTTAAATCTTTGCACAATGGTGGAATTGGAATCGGGTGTTTAGGTGAATAGCAACGATAATCTAATGTATGAACTGTATTTGGGAGTAAATCCATTGGAATGAATTGATCATAATAAAATCCTAATTTTAAAACCTCGAGTTGTTGTGGAATTGCACCTGGCGATAACTTTTGATTAAAACTATCTCCAAATACAAGAACTTTCAATCCTGATGGTAAGACACCCTCTTCAATAGGTAGATTATAGTCTTTGCTAAGAGTGAGGTGTTTTAAAGTTGATGGAAGTGAATTGGGTAAAAGCTGTGTTGTAAGTGAAAGTAAAGTTAATGATTCTAGATACTTTGGCAACACTCCTGGTTTTATTTGTTTGGTATAGCCCATTGTTAACTCTTTGATTGATTCTGGCAAGATATTTTCAAATATTGTTTGATTGTATTTGTATGGCAATGTGAGAGAGGTCACACTGTCAGGTATTGACCCATGCTTTATCATTTGACTAAACTTTGAACCAATTATTAGATTGGTAATGGATGAAGGAAGAATGCCACTGGGAAGCTCTTGATTAAAACTTAGACCCAAGTCTAAACTTTTAACATTAGGTGGAATGGAACCATTTTTAAACTCCCCTTTGAAAGTATAGCTTTGTTTTAATGGCATATTAAAACTCCAGGATAGAGACAACACCTCGACAGAGTCTGGAATTGATCCACTGTAAAGATGTTCATTATAACGCTCGCCCATATCTAATATTTTAACAGAGTTTGGTATTTCACCTCCATACAATGGTTTATTAAAAGATTTTCCTAAAAACAACTCTTCGACACCTTGTGGAATTGCGCCCTCAACTAACTCTTGGTTATAGTTATTCCCAAACACAAGTTTCTTTAATTTCCCATTATTTGGTAATACCCCCTAATCAACGATTTGATCAAATAGATTCCCAAATTTGATGGACTTTAATGAGTTGTTTGGTAGGGTATCTTTTGGAATTATTTGATTGTGACTAGGGTATCTTTTGGAATTATTTGATTGTGACCATTGGCAAAATGAATAATTTCAGCTGAGCTATGTAATAGTAATCCCTCTTCGATAGGCTCTGCAAAATTAATAACCACTGTCGTTCTATAATCTATAAACTTATCGTTTTTAATTTCTTCGTTTGAATTATAGGTAATTGCTGAATATTTCTTGAACTGCTCCAACTTTGAGCTTATGAACCATCTAAGATAAACATTTCTCCAAATAGAGAAAAATAATATATCACTATCCATTATATAAAAACCAATACATATATTTGAAATATTGATTTATTCTTTTAGCAGTGTTTATAAACAAAAAAAAAAAATAATAAAAAAGAAAGAAAATGGAAAGTATAAGAAAAAAAAAATT
>NW_003519670.1:0-35501 GCF_000190715.1 Dictyostelium purpureum | reverse complement strand
ATAATACCCATTTTTAACAGGAATAATACTCTTCTTCACCCATTAATCAAAAAACTTATGTTTACACAATTTTTTTAAATCCCTTCTTTCATTCACACTTGATTTCATAATTTTAAATAATTTGTAAAAAAAATCATTAATTTAAAAATCTTTTTTTTTAAATAATTTATAATAATATTTAGATGAATTGTATAGAAAATTATAAACAACCATACCAAATTTCAGATAAAATAATTATATTGGGCAAAAATCATAATAATAATAATAATAGTTCGGGTTCATCTCCATTTTTAAATAGTAATATCAATAATAAAACTCCATCCAGTAACACCATTAATAGTAATCCTATGGATAACCATATGTGCCATTTTTTATTAGAAAAAAATAACAATAATAACACAACAATGACATCTAAAAATAATTTAATTTCAAGCAATAACACAAATAATAATAATCTTAATAATAATTCAAATAATACAACTAATAATTTATTAATTCAAAATAATAATAATGAAAACTATTTTAATCAAATTAAAAACAATCCAAACTCTGGTTTATTTTTCAATTTTAAAGCAAATATAAATAACGATAACTATCCAACAGTATGTGCACATAAATCAATTTGTTTAATTTGCAATAGAGATATTCCACCATGTCTTTCATCAAGATCCGTTTCATGGGTTTCCATTTTACGGGTTGTTTTCTATTCTCTTAAAAACCTTTACCCTGAAAAGGAATACTTTAATTTAAAAAAAGATGTATATGGTTATGTTGCAACTCATTGGTCTCTAATTTGCACTAAAAAGAAGAAAACCCCAGGTTGGAGAAAACAATTACAAGATGCCCTATCACATTGTAGAAGGCTTTTTGAATCTGGTGCTGACCACCATGAATGCTATGGATTTTGGAAATTAAAAGACATGTCTGATCCATGGGAAGATAATACAAACAATAGCAATAATAATAATAATAATAATACCAATAACAACAATAACCATATTGATATTTCAAGTAACAATAATATTAATAATACTAATAACAACGTTTTAACCAGTAGTGGAAATAATATAATAAATAACAATGGATCACCTTTCTCAAGCCCATCTTCACCTCAAATGGTTTATACTTCTCCTGTATTAAGTTTATCAAATAACTCTTCACCAAATTATAATAATTTATCTCAATCAAATAGTATTACTACAACACCTTTATTAGGATCGACTCATTCACCAAGCTATTTAACTACCTCTTCGAATAGTATTAGAAATGGTTCTAGATACTCACCAAATCTTTTAAATAATAGTAATAACATTAACTCTAATGGATCAGTAACACCAAACTCATTAATATCAACACATCATAGTAGAAATCTTTCAAACAGTATAAATGGTTTTACATTACACTCATCATCGACGTCATCCACCCCATCTATTTCATCAGGCTTACTATCGCCACAATCAAACTCTTCCGCCAATCCAACACAATATTTAAATATTAATAACTATATAAACGATTTATCAAACCTTGGTATCTCATCACCTGTATTAACAAACACATTGGTATCAAGACCAAGAAGCAAATCATTGGGTAACAGCCTCTTCCAATTAGACTCGCCTACCACCAAACCTCAAATTATTAATAACGAAAATTCGATTTTAACTCCAATTAACAATATATCAAACAATATTAATTTATCATCATCATTTAATAATATGATTCAATATGCCAAAACCAAGAGATCTAATTCCCAACAATACTATCCAGCAAACAACCTTAAATCAATCTACAGACCAGAAAAACTACCAAAACTTCATGAAGATTTTAATAGCGATTATAATATTTTAAATCAAAATAGCCATGACCACCAAGTAGTACCTAATGATAACAATACATCCAACGATAAAGTATCAATTTCTAATCTTTTAAACAACTCTACTGATTCCTTTGAAGATTCACCACCAAGAAATAACAACTCTTTATCAAACTCTGATATTATATTTAAATTTTCAAGAAAAAGATCTTTTGATTTAACATAAAAAATATAAAAAAAAATATAAAAAAAAAAGTATATATAAAATAAATAAAATATAAATAAATAAAATATAATAATAACAATAATAATATGTATTATATTATAAAAATTATAAAAACTAAAATTCTTTTTTTTTTTTTGATTTAATTAATTTTAAATTATTTTTAAAACTTTATCTCTTTAATAAAATTTTAAAAATAAAATGATAATTAAATTTTATTTAAATAAATAGATAGTTTGTTTAAAGTTATTAAATTCTTTTTTCGATCTTTGTTTCTTATTTTTATAAATTTAAAAATTATTTTTTTTTAAATAAATAAAATTTTTAGAGTAATAAAGCAGCAACTAAACCAACTAAAACTAAAACAAATGATGAGGCAATTCTGAAACCACTGTTTTCGTTTTGGAATTTTTCGCTAGCACCACCCATAGTTGGATCCCATTCGACAGCTGATGGTCTGATACCTTCAAATGATTGAACGAGGAATTTGTGTGAAGCATCAGCGGTGAAGATACCTGAGATTTGGGCAGAACCGTAAACTTGGTTATCAGTACCATTGACAGAGGTGACAACATTAGCAGAAACGCTGACAGTGCCGTCTTCTTTGGTTACTTTAGCATTACTAACCCAGTTGAAACCTAAAAGTTGTTAAAATGAATAGTGAGATTTTATTAGTATCAATCAATGGGAGGTTTTAAAAAAATTTTAATAAAAATTACTTACCAGCATAGATACCATTGTCGTTTTGGACAGTGATACCAGCATTACCACTAAGATCTAAATCGAATTTACCAGCAGCATAGAATGAGAGGAGAGCAAGGCTTGATTGGTTTGATGATGGACCAGTTGAACCACAGGCTAAATCTTTGCAAAGAATAGTGCTTGAGGCTTTATTGACTTTATCATCATAATAGTTGTAAATACCAATATCAATTTTAGTTTGTTCAGCAGAAATTCTGTTACCATCAACTTCGACTGGTTGATCAGCAAGAGTAAAGTTCATTTGGAAAAGACCGTTGCTACTGGTGGCAGTAATGTGGTAAACATTGAAACCAGTGGCTTGTTTATTGGTTTCAATATCGACATCATAAGTATATTTAGCAAGATTGATGTGACCAACAATATCATCTTCACCAATTTGGAGACCTTCTTGACCGTTCTTTTCAACGTATTCAATAACGTAGGTTGGAATATAGGCTGATGAGAGGGCTGATGTTGAAATATCAATTGAACCACCGGCACCAGCACTGACTGAACCATGATAATAGAACCATTGTAAAATTGGGAATGAACCAAGAGTTGAAAATTTGAAAAATGATGTATCGACATTAACACCATCACCTTCGACTAATGAACCATCGACTGAAACACCAGTAGCAATAAAACCACCTGGGAGTTGTACTGAAGCATAAGCACGAACTACATCATCGTCCTTTGAAATTGAAACAACGGAATCTTTATTTTAAAAAAATAAAAAAAATAATAATTGGGGTTAATATATTTTTTTTTTTTTTTTTTTTAATTTTTATATTACTTACTGAAATCAAAGTCACCCAAAGCAACGTGACTTAATAATAAAATACAGAAAAGTAATGAAAATACTTTATTCATTTTTTTTTAATATACAAATAATAATGAAAATTAATAATTGAACATTTTATGCAAAAAATCATTTTTATATTGTTTTTTTTTGTAAAAAAAATTAAAAAAATAAAAATTAAAATAAAAATTAAAAAAATAAAATAAATTGGTTTTCTTATAACTCCTTAAAAATATAAATAAAAAAAAAATAAAAAATCAAAAACTATGCCGGCAGATTTTTTTTTTTTATAATAATCCTGCCTAAAAATAATGGTTATTATAATTAATTTTTAAGCAACCTTTATTTGATATTAAATGGTGTCAAATTTTATTCTTTTTAGCACAAATTTGTGTGTTATTGTTTTATTAATAAAATTGATTGTGATAAAAATGTAATCAAAAAAAAAAATAAAAAAAAAAATAAAATAAAAAAAAAATAAAAATATTGGGTTTTTTTATTTTTTTTTGGATGTTGTCCTTTTAAAAAGCAATTATTCCGTTCGGGTTTGTAAGAAATTAATATCCTCTTTGATATTTGATAATTCACTCCGTTACTGAACACCATATATTTACTATATTTGTTGTCTAATTTCGATTAGTTTTTTCACACAATTACAATTTTTTATTTTTTTTTTTTTTTTATTTTTATTTATTTTATTTATTTTATTTTATTTTATTATGAACAAACTAACCAACATGGTTTTTTTTTTTTTTTTTTTTTATGATTATTGTTTATTATTATTTATTTTAAAAACAGAGAATAATGAAAAATAATTATATTTATTTTTATTTAACCGACTTTTTGATTGAAAATTTTATTATAATAAAATTTGTTTTTATGATTATTTTAAAATTATTTTTTAATTGGTCAATCTTTTTTTAAAATTAATTAATTTATTTTTTTAAAACAATCAAAATTTGATTCTATGAATCCAATGGTGAACAATATCATCATTTTTGGATGAGTTTTTTTTTTTTTTTTAAATATTTTTAATTTCTATCATTAATAGTTTTAAAAATTTATTTTTTAAAAAAAATAAAAAGGTGACCAAAAAAAAAAAGCACATGGACAATTGATGATATCCATATGTTGTCATACTATGCCATTGTTTTAAAAAGTAAATTACTATAATTATTAAAAGTGCACCAAATTAATCAACCCAACCAAAAATATTTTTTTGGGGGTTATTACTTTATGTTGTCCAAACCCCATAAGTAATAAATGTAACGATGTGGAAAATAAATATCTTTTTTTTTTTAAAATTTTTTTTTTATAATTTTTTTTTATTTTTTATTTATTTCGTAATCACTCTTTTAAAAATGTACAACAACCAACATGCACTTTTCTGAACATAATTAAGGCATCATTAACTAATAGTAATACCAACCGAAATACACGCACAAAATAAATAACTATACAAATATTGAAAAGATATTAAAAACATTATACTAAAAAAACAACAACAATAATTATAATGTTTTAAAAAAATTTTTATAAATAGTTTTTATATATATTTATGGCTTTGTTGTGATTTTAACTATATAGAGTATTTAAAAATAAATAGTTTTTTATAGAATGTGTTTTATAAATGTGGACTGGGGGTGGGTGTCCTTATCTTTTATTTTTTTTTTTTATTTATTACCAAAAAGATAGTTTTTATTATAAATTAATGATAACAATATGACAATGTGTCTAATATTAGACATTTTTAAAAAAAAAAAAAAAAAAGTATTTAAAGATAAAGTAATAAATATTTAATTTAATAAAAACTGTTATCTTTTTCCCATTTTAGGTTAATCAAAGATAAATTTTTTTTTTTATTTATTTGATTTTTTATTTATTTATATTATATTTTTTGTTTAATTAAAAATATTTTATTATTTATTTATTTGTTAATTATTTGTTTATTTATGGAAATTTAAAAATACTATAAATAACTATTTATTTAAATAATTATAAAAAAAAAAAAAAAAAAAAGGAAATATATTATCCTTATATTAAATCTTTAAATGGTATTTTTATTAAATAAATTAAATAATGTCTTTTTGATCGCTGTATTTTTTTATATTTTTATATTCATAAGCTCCTCTTTTGTATATTCTAAAAACTGTGAAAGAATTTTTGTGCAATGTCTCACCAAATACTCTGAATTTAATAATATAGCAATGGATGATTGCAAAACCAAATATCTTACCTGTTTAGACGAAGAAAACCAAGAAAATAGAAAAAACGATATTTCAGAATGCCAAGGAAGATGTTTTTCAATTAACCAAGATTGTAAAGATGGAAAAGGCTATCGTTTTCGTATGAGCCAGTCTGATTGTGAAGGTTTTAATTATTTTAAATGTAATAGTAGTTGCCAAACAATAGAATAAAAAAAAATAAAAATAAAAAATAAAAGATAAAATATTAAAATAAATAAAACTAATTAAAGAAAAAAAAAGAATTGTGATTTGTTGGAGTCGGTGGTGGTCTGTGTGTGTATTATTCAAACACAACTTAATAATTATTATTTTTTAAAAATTTTATTTTTTTTATTTTTTATTTTTTTTTATTTTTTTTATTTTTTTTTTTTATTTTTTTTTTTTATTTTTTTTATTTATTTTTTTTTTTTTTATGTATTTCCGACAATTATTAATAGTAATAAAAAAACATCTCCCTCCCACTATTAAATAGTTTTTTTAAGTTTTTTTTTATTGTGTATATATATATATCCTCTTTTTTTAAAATAATTCTCTCTATCTAAATAATAAAAAATAAACCATAGTTTAAAAACAGCATTATAAAATAACCATTTTTAAAGAATAGATTGGTAGAGAGAAGAAATAGAAAATGCCAATTAAAAGCATAATTGGTGTAATAGATGATGAACAAAATGTTCTAGATGGCAGCACTATGAATACTTATAATATAAATTTATATTATGTCCTGGGGATAATAGATGCATTATTATTCGTTTGGGCATTATTTCAATTAATTAGGATACATATATACTCTAGAAATGGTGTTAAAAACCTAAAACCAAAATTAATATTTCATTTTATTATAGCTATCACTATGTTGGGTATGTATATTAATAATCTATTAATTTATAAAAAAAAAATCGCGTAATTTTAATTTGGTTTTTTTTTTTTTTTTTTTTTTTTTTTTTTTTTCCTATTGATTTTATAATATATTATTATAGTAAGAAGTGGATTCTTTTTTACAAGTCAAGCATTATGTAATGATTTTGATAGTGTTTTAATATGGTATGAATTATCATCAGTATTGTTATTTGCAGGTTATGGATGTTTATTATTATTTTGGATGGAATTATATAACAGATTTTCAAAACCCTACACCACATCAAAAGATTTTTGGATCACTTGGAGACCAAGAATTATAATTTTTTGTACTATTATAATTGTATCATTAGCGGCATGGATAATAACTTTGGAAGTTTGGGGCACAAATAAATCTAGAAAACTTTTAATGGACCAAATTGTAGAGGGTGTAATTAGTGGGTTGTTTTTATTGGCAGGATTTGGCTTTTTAATCTATGGTATCTTACTATTTGTTTCATTTAAGAAATTGGATAGATTATCAACTGGTCCAACAGCAGGGGGACCCATAGCAGCATCAGCATTGGTAGCACATCAACAACGTACCTCAATTATGAATCGTAGACGTTTGTTACAATCCCCACCCGAAGCAATACGTGCAGCAGTAGTTGGTAGTATTTGTACCATTTGTTTTTGTATTAGATCAGTTATCACATTGTACAGTATTCGTGAATCGATCGATAATCCAAGTCAATCAGGTACAACATCTTTTAATTTAGGTTGGGAATTTGAATTGGCCTACTTTTTCATCACTGAAATTTTACCAACTATGCTCATGATGTTTAGATTAAGAAAAATGAAGAGAAAGAAGACAATGTTTGTAAACGACAGTCATCAAAATATCGGTAGCGGCATCGGCGGCTCCAGTATCAATAATTCGAGCGATATCATAACTTACTCTCAATACTCACCTTTAGCATCCACCAAAGTTGTAAAATCCTCTTCAAATCCAAATATTCACTCACCTTTAATAATGAGACACAACTATAACGATTATGACAGCTCTTCAGACGATTCCGATTATGACGACGATGAATCCTCCTCTTCCTCAAATCACAGCAACAACTATAACCACAATCCCCATGGTGACATAGAATCATCACAAAACTATATATCTACCGCAAGTTATAAAACAACCATTTTACCCAACTAACGAATCTATACCAATCATCCCCACCAGTCTTTATTTATATATAAAAAAAAAAAATCAAAAAAAAAAAGTCAAAAAAAAAAAAAAACAAATTTTTTCGTAATCTTTCTATAAAAGATACAATATAGTTTTTTTTATTCCATAATAAAATTTATTATAAATACAAAATAAACTATAAAAAATATAAAAAAAAATAAAATAAAAAAAAAATATAAAATTATAAAATCCTATTTTTTTCATTCAAAGAAAATTTTGGAAATATATATCTTGTTTTAAGATATTTATGAGTTGGAATCCTTTGGATTCGCATGGAACGTTTTTGTTTTCTCTTGCACACATCATTTAAAAATTAAATAAAAAATATTGATTGTTTTTTTTTTTTAATACACGCAAAAATCTCACCAACCTTACAACACCATATTCCAAAAAATAAATTTAAATATATAATTTTATTTTTTAAATTATAATTTTACCAGTTTCTCGCTCGTTCCACAAATATTTTAAATTTTTTTTTTTTTTGTTTGTGGGGATCGTTGACTAAAAATAAAATGTGATCGCTTTGATATTTGAGAAATTCGCCAAAGAAATTTTTTTTAAATTTTTTTTTCAAATTTTTTTTACATATAATTAATTCATTAAACAACATTCAATTTCCAAATCTATATTTTTTTTGGTAAATTTTTACGGAAAAATCTAAAGAAATTTTTTTTTATATATTTATTTAATTCGAATACATACCACGCCAATTAATTTATTATTATATAATACGCTCGTAAATAAAATAATAAAAAAAATAAAAAATAAAATAAAATAAAAATATTGATTACTAGTGACAACTTTCAGAATTAATAACAATTTTTATTTTTGGTCGCCTCAACTCAACAAAGGGTAATTTGTGTATAATATTTTTTTGTCCTAAATTTAACGATAAAAAAAAAAACCTTTTAATTCAACATTAATCATCAGTTAAACAAATTATTTATTTTATTTTATTTTTTAATTTTTAATTTTTAATTTTTAGAAAAAAAAAAAAAAAAAGTTATATTTTACTTTTTTTTTTTTTTTTATTTTTTTTCCTAAATTTTTTTTTTTTTCTTCCATCAAAATTTTAAATATATAATTATTTATAAAATATATTTTAATCTATTCAATAAATATTTGTTGTTTGTTTTGCAGTATCCAGTCACAAAAATACACATTAATTTTTCTTTTTTTTCCAGATATTTATTTTTTTTTTTTTTTTTAAAAAAATAAAAAATAATTTTTTTTTATTTTTTCAAAATTTTTTTTTTATTTTTCCACCACCTGCGCAACACATAATTAATAATATCATCAATCATTATTTTACACAACATACACACCACTCACATCATAGTATCATAATAATTAATTAGTTTATTCTATATATAATACAGGTTTTATATTGAAATAATTTCAAGAAAAAAAAAAAAAACCCCACATTAAAATTTTTTTTTTTTTTTTTTTTCTTTTTTTGTTATCTCAAAATCAAATATTATACATTCAGCCTATTCACTCTCAAATACAGGTTCAAAATAAGTTCAAACTTTAGAAAAATAATGATAAAGTGTAGAAAGTAAAAAAGAAGCACTTTTACATTATAATATTTTTATAATTTTATATTTATAACGATACAAAATTTTGTAACAATAGTTCAACAATAAATATTAAAAAAAAAATTATCAAATTCTATCAAATTTTTTAAATATATTTATTTATTAGCAATCAAATATACTATATCAATTTAATTTTTCACTCATAGTATATTATTTTTTATCACACTCAAAATATTTATTTTACTCTTTTTTTTTTTTCCCTAAAATAAATTATTCACCCACACACACTCCAATACACCCATATCATATATAAATTAGTCATTTCATACTTCTCAACTCGAAAACAATAATAAATACACCCCATCAACAATAATAGTAATAATTTTATAATAATATATTAAAATGAAATACCAATTATCTATTATTGGTGATGAAGCAAGGCTAGATTCAGTATCATTTAATGCATTTACGGTATGTAGTTATATATTTATTTCCTCTTTTTTTCTTTTTTTTAAAAAATTTTTTTTTTTAAATTTTTTTTAATATATTTGCGTGTTTGCCTAACGCCCATTATGCATAATTTTTTAAAATGTGAATTTTTGAAATTCCACCTATTTTTTTATTTTTCATTCACCACAAAAAAAAAAAACTGCGTTATTAATATTTATTTTTAAAAAAAAAGGTTTATATGGTTAACGTTACAAATCAGATATCAAATAAACAATGGAATATATTTAGGAGGTACAGTCAATTTCACGATTTAGATTCAAATGTATGTTTAAAAATAAAGAAATAGAAAAAAAAAGGAAAAAGAAAAATAAATACTAATTATTTAATAAATTACAGATAAAAGCAGCTTTTCCAAAAATAAAATTACCAAAATTACCAAAGAAATATATATTTAAAAATAGTACCAATAGAGAACTAGTAGAGGAAAGAAAATTATTATTACAGAAATATTTAACAGATTTAGTGAAGCATCCACAGGTAGAGGAAAGTGATTGTTTAATATCGTGGCTTGCCCCGAAAAATGATGTATGTATAAAAATTTAAAATTCTAAAATATTAATCAAACATTTTATATTTACTTTTTTTTTTTCTTTTTTTAAAAGCCCGATTTTAAATCATTAAATAACCCAGATAAAAGTGGATTTTTAATTAAAGAAGGTCATGTTATAAGAAGTTGGAAGAAAAGATATTTTGTTTTAAAAGATGGATTATTATATTATTTTAAGCACCAATCAGATCCAGAACCTACTGGTATGATACCAGTAATAGGAAGTGAAATAAAAAGAGGATTGGGAGAGACTGAAAGAAAATACTCTTTTCAAATTATACCAAAGAATGAAGCATTGTTTCCAACATTTTCAATTCAAGCACGTAATGAAAGTGATTGTAATGAATGGATTAAAGCAATAGAGTTATCGCAGCAAAGATTTGAGGAGCAGGAACGTTTTAGAATAGAGGAGGAGGAAGAAAGACAAAAGAAAAATAATGGTGCAAGAATAAAAAAATCAGGTTCATTTGAATTTTCTACACTTACATCAGCATCGGCTCCAACTTCGCCTGTACAAAGTGCTTCAGTACCATCATTGGACAATAAACGTAGACCTCCACAAAAATCAAAATCCGATTTAAATTTATCAAGTTCTCTTCAACACTTAAATGTTAGCATTGGTATTGATGAACATGATGAGCTTTATATAATAAATAATACACCAACCACCTCAATATCCAGTGATAATTTACACGCAATGTTATTAGACACCCCTCCATCATCATATCAACCCTCATCATCCTCACAATTACAATTTCAACAACAATCATCATTCAATCAAAGACAAATCAACACAAATGGCTATGGTAGATCCGATAGTACAAGCAGTAATAGTACAAATAGTAGTGGGGGTGGCAGTAGCACAAATCTTGTTGGTGGTTCACAATATAGCAATAATAAACCAACTACTTCACATAAAAAAAGTTATAGTTCAACCAATCCAAGTTATATTAGTCATTTACATTATTTACAACAAAGCAATAATACTCCATCCTCATCTCCATCCTCATCCTCATCTTCATCATCCTCATCTGCATCATCTGCTTCATCCGCATCATCACTTTTATCATTTAATCAATACTTTTCAAAACAAAATCCAAATAATACTACAATTACCATCAATAACAATAGTAATTTAATAAATACACCACCATCTTCACCAAATGTTAATTGTGCAAATCAAAATAACAACCTTAATAACAATCTTAATAATATTTTAAATAATGGAGCATCAAGTGGCAACAGTAGCAATAATTCAACTCCAACTTTATTACCAAAAATTTTATCACCAGTTCAAAGTAGACAAAGATCTTCACCAAACACACAATTACCTTTACCAAACCCAAATATTTTATCAATACCTAAATTTTCATTACAAGAAGAAGATGAATCATTAAATAGTAATAATAATGGTAATCCATTAATACCATCAATTAAAATAGTGGTCGAAGAAAAACCAAAAGATCAAGAAAAAACTAAAAATAAAAAAGAAAAGAAAAAGAAAGAGAGTAAATCAACAACAGCAATATCTACAACATCAGTAACAGATTTTATACAAAATAATAGAAAAAGAGATAATAGTGCTGGTGGCAGAAATGGTACATTAAGATCAAGAGCATTAACATTACCAGTTAAACCAAACGAATCCATTTTAGCAGCAGCATCCGATAACAATCATCCACAACATCCATCCATCATTAGAGAGAAATTTATAAGCAAGACCACTCGTTATTCATCAGATGGTAGACCCAGTTTTGATATTAACCAAAAGTTGGTATCAACTAAATCAAGTGTAGATAAAAAGATTCAAAATTATATTGAAACAGTTGTAGATTGTACAGATGGTAATAATAATCAAAATAGTGTATTAATAATATCAGAAATTAAAAAGATTTCAAACAAAATTCTAAACATGAGTGTTTACGAACAAAAAGAACAAAATAGACAAATTCTACACTCAATTCAAGGTATTTTTGCAATGGCCATAAATAACAAAGAAATGGTATCCTTGGTTTCTAAATTTTTATTTATTTTTTCTGAATTTTCAAGAGTTGTAGATGTTTTAAATCCAGTTGAAAAGAATTTAAATAATTTACAATTTAATTTAAATAATAGTGTATATAATAATAATAATAATATAAATAATATAAATAATATAAATAATAATATAAATAATAATAATAATGTAAATTTACAACAAAAAAAATTAGATCAAACAAATCCTTTATCATTTAGTCATGGTATTTTACAACAAAAAAGATTATCAAGAAGTTTACACAATTTTAACGACATATCATTTTCTTCATCTTATCACGAGCCTAAATTTAGTTCAAGTTTTAATCAATATGATGCAATGCCACAAACAGTATCAACAAGCGGGTCAAGTACTCCACCAACTGCAAACACCAGTGAAACCAGTAGTTTTAGTGAAACCAGTCATATTTTATTTTCAGCTGTTACTGAAAGTCCAATAATACAAAAGAATGATTTAGCTTTATCAAGTTCTTCAGTTTATGAACCAAATACTCCAAATAGTAATAATATTAGTGCTATCAACAATAACAACAACAACAATCAATTGGTATTCGATAAAAATTTCTCTTCACCAATCGCAGAAAAAAAGTCAATTTTAACAGATCTATTAAAAGAAAATTATCAAAGAGAAGAAATCAAAGCTAATAATACTGCATCACCATTATTATCCTCATCAACATTATCGACCACTTCCATTAACAATGAAATCGTAAAACCAGAAAAAACTTTTGTTTGTCGTATTTGTGAAGATTTATACACTCAAAGTCAATTAAAAATTCATACATCATTATGTGTCTTGATCAATAATAATGATTTTAAGCAAACTCCACATGATGAACGTATTATATCCCTTATTAAACTAGCTAAAGGAGGTCACCAATACTATTGCGATTCATTGGCTTCGCCATCAAAAGTCGAAACAGAGGAATCATATAAATTAGAAGATACCATAGTCAACGAATTGGATTCCATTTTATCAGAACTTTTATTTATTCCATATGACGGTTCAGGTGATTCAGCTCAGCAATGCAAAGATATCATCTACAGAATTCAATTAGTTATAGATGCCTATCCAGACAATCTTACACTCTTGACCTATGGCAGAAGAATTACTAAAATTATTGAAGAGAAAAGAGCAATTTATGTACAATATCAAAATGCAATGCAAAATGCCCAAGCTTCAAACAAAGGTAAAAAGAGATCAATGTGGAGTTTTCTTCCATTCATTAAATTAATGACACCATCGCCACAAAAGGATTCAGTTGCTCAAATTCCATCACCAGTCATTCCAGAACCACCAGGTGTTGGTAAAAGCTCAAGCATCAGTATTAATGATTTTGAAATTATTAAACCAATTTCAAGAGGTGCTTTTGGTCGTGTTTACTTAGCACAGAAAAAGAAAACTGGTGATCTCTATGCCATCAAAGTATTAAAGAAACTTGATACAATCAGAAAGAATATGACCTCTCATGTTATTACCGAAAGAGATATCTTGGCTACTGTCCAAAATGATTTTGTTGTCAAATTGTTTTATGCTTTTCAATCCTCAGATAAATTATATCTCGTCATGGAGTATTTAATTGGTGGTGATTGTGCTTCACTATTACGTGCTCTAGGTTGCTTTGATGAACCAATGGCCAAACACTATATTGCCGAAACCGTTCTTTGTTTAGAATATCTCCACTCTCACGAAGTTATTCACAGAGATTTAAAACCAGACAATATGTTAATCGATGCAAAGGGTCATATTAAACTTACAGATTTTGGACTTTCAAAGATTGGTATTATAGATGATGAAAATAAAAGAAATAATAACAACAGCAATGGAGCTATTAGCAGAAACTCTGAAGATTATCACCAACCATCAGAACATAACAGTGGAAAGCTTTATTTATCAAACTCACCAACCAATGTAGATGGTGACACTAGCGGAATGATGGATACAAGTATGAATTTAAATTCTAGCCAAACCAATATTTTATCACCATATCCTCAAAGAAAGAATACTCTTAAAACCCCATTAAAGAAACCAGTAAAGAAAATTGTTGGAACACCAGATTACCTATCATCGGAGATTCTTTTAGGTACAGGTCATGGCACCCCAGTAGATTGGTGGGCCCTAGGTATTATTCTTTATGAATTTTTAACAGGTTCACCACCATTCAACGACGAAACACCAGAATTAATTTTCCACCACATTCTTCATAGAGATCGTGAAATCGAATGGCCAGAAGAAATTTCACCAGAGGCAAAAGATTTAATTTTAAAACTTTTAAATCCAGACCCATCCAAAAGACTTGGTGCCAATGGTGCAACTGAAGTTAAACAACATCCATTCTTCTCTGATGTCAACTGGGATACCCTTGTTTCTCAAGATATGAGCGACCTCTTTTTACCAAAACCAGATAATGTATACGATACAGATTACTTTTGGGATAGACAGTCAATGTATGATGATTCAGATGACGACTTTTTAAGCAACACCAAAAAGAATTCAAATTTAGATGACGATTCAATTATCAATCATGGTAATGGTAGCATAGATTCTCAAAATGATGATCATAACCACTTAATGTTAAATGGTTCTGATGGTGATTCAAAGAATGACTCTGACAGTTCAAACAATAGAAAGCAATCAAATGGTTCAACCAACAAACATTTATCTCCAAATAAAGCAACAAGCATCCCAAACAACTCTTCAAATCGCAAAGCCTTAGAATCATCCTCTGATGACATTGAAAAAAATTTAGCATTTGGTAATTTCTCATTTACAAATATTAATCATCTCAAAGATATGAATCATTTTTTCCTCAACAATAAATAAATTTAATAAAATCCCTAAAAAATTATTGTTTTTTTTTTTTAAATAAAAAAAAACAATAATAGTTTTAAATTTTTGTACATTTTTACAATTTTAAAAAAAAAATAATAATATATCTTTTAAATTTCATTCTTTTTTTTTTTTCTTTTTTTCTTTTATTCTTTTATTTTTTACATATAATCATTATTTAAAAATATTCATTGTTTTTTACCCCCTTTTTTTTTAACATTTAATCAAATTCTTTTTTTAAATAATTTGAGAAAAAAAATTAAAGAATAAAAGAAAATAATTAAAGAATGAAAAGAAAAAATCTATTTATATCATTTTATTTATTTATTTAAAATATAAAAAAATAAAAAAAAAAAATAAAAAAAGATATTGATAGGGTTAAAATTACTGAACAGGACAAATTTTTTTTTGTACATGGTCAAAAGAAACAAAGAATAAAATGATAAAAATAAATAATCTTATTTTCGTAACCATCTTTGCTGTATAACGCTATTGGTTACTCGAAGACTACCGTTATAATAAGGTAATTTACAAAAAAATAAATAAAAAAAAAAAAATAAAAAAAATAAAAAATTAAAAATAAAAAAAAATAAAAATAAAAAAAAAATTATTTTTTAAAAATAATGTTCGTTTATTCTTTTATTCTTTAATTCTTTTGTTATAAGATATGCCCTCTCCAGTTTTCTCCAATACGAAAATGATATATTTAAATCATAAGATAATACTATAATTGTTTACTATTATTTTATTTTTATTTTAATTTTTTTATTTTTTTTTTTTTTCACTCAAAAAAAAAAAGGTATAAATAAAAAAAAAAAAAACAAAATGAAATAACAGTTTCAACAAACTAAATAATAATTAATAAATAAATAATAATCCTATAAATTATAAATTGTTTTTATTTATATATTATACATTTAATAATTTAAAATAATACACTATTAATATAAAATAATGGAAGAATTTGTATTCAATCATTCTAGCAAACCAGCTTATTTAAAAAGTGCAGGTGAACTCAATGATTTAACAATCGTTGATGAAACTAAAGCACCAAAATTATTTCAAAAAATTCAAATTAAAAATATTGAATTAAAGAATAGAGTTGTAGTAAGTCCAATGTGCACTTATTCATCATACAATAATGGGTATGCTAACGATTGGCATTTCTCACATTATACCTCATTGGCCAAAGGAGGTCCAGGTTTAATCATTGTCGAAGCATCTGCTGTTGTACCAGAAGGTCGTATCACATATGGTGATCTTGGTCTATGGGAAGATGGTCAAATTAAAAACTTAAAGAGAATAAATGACTTTGCTCATCAATTTGGTGTTAAAATGGTATGTATATTAAATATTACAGGTGTTTAATGAAATATATTAATTATTATTATTATTACTATTATTATTAAAGGGTATCCAAATTGCTCATAGTGGACGTAAAGGTAGTAGTCATCCAATCTTTTTAGACGGTTCAAAGAATGCTATTCCACCAACCGATTCACGTGGTTGGGTTGTTAAAGGTCCATCACCTATTGCATGGAGTGATACCATGTCTGTACCATTAGAAATGACAACTCAAGATATAAAAGATGCAATAGAGGCATTCAAACAATCTGCTAGAAGATCAGTTGAAGCTGGCTACGATTTTTTAGAAATTCATAGTGGTATGCATTATATTTATTATAAATAGTTTTTACAGATAATAGATATTAATATTATAATCTTTTTTTAGCTCACGGTTATCTCTTATCATCATTTTTATCACCAACATCAAATAAACGTACTGACGAATATACAGGTAGCACTTTTGAAGGTAGAATTAAATTATTATTAGATATTATTCAAGCAGTTCGTACAGTTTGGACCACAGAAAGACCACTTGCAGTTCGTATATCTTGCGAAGAATATGTTGAAGGCGGTTGGAATATGGAAGATACAGTTAATTTAGCAAAAGTTCTTGATACTTTAGATGTTGATCTTTTAGATTGTTCTTCAGGTGGTAACAATTCAAAACAAGTTTTCAAAAATGTTGGTCCACTCTATCAAGTTCCATTTGCTCATCAAGCTAAACAAGCAGTATCAAAACTTTTAATTGGCGCAGTTGGTATTATCACAAATGGTAAAGATGCTGAGTCAGTTCTTCAAGAGGAAAAATCAGATTTAATTTTAGTCGGTAGAGCTTTTTTGAAGAATCCACAACTCACCTATGAATTTGCTCAACAATTAGGTGTAGTTATAAGCTATATTCCACAATATGAGCTTGGTAATAGAAAAAATAGAATCGATATGTAAAACAATAAAATAAAATAAAAACAAAATATACAATAAATTTAATTTCTTTTTTATATAAACAAAAAAAAAATTTATTACCAAAACCTGATTTTCGACTGCCAAATAGGTTCAATTATACTTTTTCCCTTTAAAACCATTTTCATAAAATTTTCTTCAATTTTTTGTGGAATAAAACTATTTATTCCTGTGAGAAAAAAGTATTCGGAATATTGGAAATATAATCCAAACCCAAAACTTTCCTTTTGTAATAATTTTTTTATAACAATTGAATTTTAATTTCAATATCTTCACAAAATTCAAATCCATGCTTTGAGAGAAATGTAGAGTTTTAAATTTTATGGAGAATGAATTAAATAAAAAAAAATTATTTAAATTTAAAAAAAAATTTTCATCTGGAGGTTCACATTATTTTTTTTTTTAAAAAGTAATAATTTCGAAATAATTTTAATTTTTTTTTAATTTTTTTTTTTTAAAATTTTTAGATTTACATATAAAAACCATCTTAAATTTTTTTTTTTATAACGCCAAAATGTTTCGAAAAGTATCAAAAGGTATCTATGTATACATAAAAAAATCTAAAACTATTCCAAAAAAATATTATAATAGAAAATTTCAATTTGAACCTGTAGACCCTGTCACCCCCCCACCTCCACATATAATTCCACCTACCCCCTCCCCATCACCTCCGCCACCACCCAAACCCATCATTTTTAAATTCGATTTCAAATTTGATCTTGGTTTGGGAGTTGGTGTGGCTGTTCTTCTAAGTCAAGTTTTAGACAAGTTTTATAAAGGAGATGATACTTCAGAAAATATTGAAAATCATCCAGATGAATCTAATAATTATAAAGACGAAAGCTTCGCAACAAAAAAAACAGAATCAAATAATGAAAATTTAAAAAAAATTTCAAATTCTGATGAAAACAAAAAATTTCAAAAGGCTATGGAAACATTAAATGAGAAGTCTAAGTTGGCTGGTAGTATCTTTAAGAAAGGAAGTTTAATTTTCTACAATGAAAATAATAATAACCAAGATTTTTTAGAATTCTGGAGAGACTCTTCAAAATGGAGTGAAGAATTTGTTCAACTAATTTGTAGTCAAGATTATTTAGATTTGAAAGAAGATGTAACTATAGTTTTAAATTTTTTAAAAAAAATTATTAAAATATTAACACATTATTTAAAATATAGGAGTTCATGGAGTTGTATATTTTTAATATTTATGATGTTCATGAAGATGTCTCAGCAGAATGTTATAATGTTGTAGGTATTATTTATATAATTCCTATTAAAAAAAATACCTTACTAAAATTTTTTTATATTTCAAATAAAAGATAGTGGAGTTATCGATGATAAAAAGATCGAAAATTTACCAAATGATGATTCATTAATAAAGAAGTACGAAGATATTGTGGGTATAGTTTATTTAATTCCTTAAAAAATGAATAAATAACTAACTAAAGCTTTTTTATAATTTCAAATAAAAGACAATGGGGTTATCAGATGATATAAAGATTGAAGAGTTACCAAATAATGATTCATTTATAAAGAAGTTCGAGGATATTGTGGGTATTTTTAGACTACAATAAAAAAAAATAATAACTAACTTTTTTAACTTTTAAATTTAGAACACTATCGAAGAATCATCAAATAATAAAATGGAAACCAAACCATTAGCTCAAAGTTATTCGAGAAATATTGGTCATTAGTAAGAACAATACAATAAATGTAAATAGATTATAGCATTTTAATCGTTTTTTCTCTTTTAAACTATTTACTATAGCCCCAAAAAAATATCATTCGATGATAATTTTAACGAAAAAATTAAACCCGGCTCATTATCATATCGTCTCACAACACTCACATTTGGTCATAGATTTAACCAAGTATTTACACCAGGCTCATTACCAAATCGTCTCACAACACTCACATTCGGTGATCATTTTAACCAAGTATTCGTACCCGGCACATTACCAAATAGTCTCACAACACTCACATTCGGTAGTGATTTTAACCAAATAATTGCACCCGGAACATTACCAAATAGTCTCACAAAACTCACATTTGGTGATAGATTTAACCAAATAATTGCACCCGGAACATTACCAAATAGTCTCACAACACTCATATTTGGACTTGATTTTAACAAAGTAATTACACCCGGTACATTACTAAATGGTCTCACTACACTCACATTCGGTTATAGATTTAACCAAATAATTACACCCGGTACATTACCAAATACTATTACAAAACTCACATTCAATCATGATTTTAACCAAGCAGTTACACCTGGCTTATTACCAAAAAGTCTCACAACACTCAGATTTGGTGATAGATTTAACCAAGCAATTACACCTGACACATTACCAAATAGTCTCACAACACTCATATTTGGTAATAGATTTAACCAAGTAGTTACACCCGAAACATTACCAAATAGTCTCACAATACTCACATTTGGACTTGATTTTAACCAAGTAGTTGCACCAGGCTCATTACCAAATCGTCTCACAACACTCAAATTCGGTTTTGATTTTAACCAAATAATTACACCTGGTACAATACCAAATAGCCTCACAACACTCACATTCGGTTATAAATTTAACCAAGTAGTTGCACCTGGCACATTACCAAATAGTATCAAAACACTCATATTCGGTCATAGATTTAACCAAGTATTTGAACTCGACTCCTTACCAAATTATGGTGTCAACCATTGGTTACCGTCATCACTTGAAACTTTGGTAATAGGTGATAAATTAGTATTGAACAATAAAGTGAAAAACTAAATAAAAGCAGATACTAAATGTTTTTATTAAGAATCAAAAGTTTTAATTAAGCAACAGCAATAACAACTACAAAAACCACATTCCGACTAACAAAACAAAATAAATAAAAAAGTATATTTTTTTTTAAAACGGTATCATTTGAAATTTTTTTTTAATTTTTTTTTTTCTAAAATTTTTAGATTTACACACAAAAATCATCTAAAATTATTTTTTTTTTATAACGCTAAAATCAAAAGGTATCTATGTATACATACAAAAATCAACAAAAAAAAATATAACTTTGCCAAAAGAAAACTTCAAAGTAAATCTGTAACACCTTCCAAACATTTCAATTTCAATTTTAATTAGGGTATGCGATTTAGTTTATTTTTTGAAAAAAAGGGGTTTCTAAGTTCGGGGTCAATTAGTTCCATTTTTAAAGTCAATTTCTAAGTTTTAGTTTTTTTTTTATTTTTCTAAGTTTTAAAAACAAAAAAAAAAGTTTTTAATTTAAAAGGTGTTTAGAATTCTGGAGAGACTCTTCAAAATGGAGTGAAGAATTTGTTCAACTAATTTGTAGTCAAGATTATTTAGATTTGAAAGAAAATGTAACTTTAAAATTATATTTTAAAAAATTTATTAAAAAACTATTAAAAATATTAACACATTATTTAAAATATAGGAGTTCATGGAGTTGTATATTTTTAATATTGATGATGTTCATGAAGATTTAATAGATGTTTCAATACAATAATTTGAAGTTGTGGGTATTATTTTATTTAATTACTTTAGAAAAAAATAACTAACTAAATCTTTTTTATAATTTCAAATAAAAGATAGATGAGTTATCAGATGATAAAAGGATTGAAGGGTTACATAATAATGATTCATTAATAAAGAATTTTAAGGATATTGTGGGTATTTTTTAGACTTTAATAATAAAAAAATAACTAGCTTTTTTAACATTTTAAATTTAGAACACTAGCAAAGAATCATCAAATAATAAAATGGAATTCAAACCATCAACTGAACGGGATATTGAAAACAAGCTTTATTCATCAGATGATCTTTATGGTCATAATTTTAAAAGCATCAAATGTTTAGATCATCCCCACCATGATATTGTTTTTGTATGCTCAACTTGTCCAAACATTACTCCTGTATGTATTGATTGTATTAATGGAGTTCACCGTGGTCATATTTTTAAAAGCCTTGAAGATAATAATATTAGAAATCAAATACATCAAGATTTTAAAAATCAAACAATACCAAAACTAAACAAATATTTAGAAAATAATAAAAAAATATTGGATGAATCAAACAACAATTTTGAACAAATTCTAGATAACCATAGAAAGAATTTTGATATAACTATTAATATATTTAAACAATTAAAAAATATTATGAATTCAAAAGAAAATGATGTCAAAAGATTATTAACAACTAAATTACAAGAAAATATTGAAGTAAATGAAATAATAACCACAACAATAGAAGACAATAATAATAAAATTAATAATGCCATTAAATTTAATGTTAGTAATATTGATAAAAATGAATTTATTGAACTTTTGAAACACATTCAATAATGTAATAATATTTTATCAAATATAAATAATAATAACTTACCAGAATATAAAGATACTGAATTTATACTTAAAGAAAGTAATATCGACTTATTCAAAGATCTTATAAACAGTTATTTAGAAGTATTTGGTATTCCTTTGTTTAAAAAGGATTTAAAACACTAAAATGTAAGTTTTAGAAAATTTTCAATTTTTATTTTATATTAACATAAATTCCTTTTAATAAAGTTAATGGTAAATATTTTACAATTAATGAAGAAGAAAGTGATATTAGTCATTTAGAAATTGAATTCCTTGCTATTGGACTCATCCAAAGTTTACCCAAAACTATTCCAAGAACCATTACACCACTTAATTTTAACCAACTCACGTACAAAGGTTGTTTTTACAAAACATCAAGTATCGATTAATACATGGTTCTATTGCAAATCATTTAACTCTTCTTGACTTTTCTTATGGCTTCTCTCAACGTTTTAAAAAAAGTATTATCCCTGACTCTATAGCTTGTATTTTTATGGACGATGTGGTCTATCCTTTAGAACCTGACTCCATTTCAAAATTTAAAATTAAATTAAATAATAAAAATAAAATAAAAAAATATTGAAAATATCTATATATTTTTTATGCCTTTGCTTTTTTGTATTTAATATTTGAGATTATGTTTTGATAAGTCATTTGAAACAGTAATTATTGTTGTTTTGACCATATAAAATAAATTTAATTTTTATGATATCTTTTAATTATATTTCCTATTTAAAAATATTTATAAATAAATTTAAATGGTTTAATTATTTTTTTATTGAAAAAAAAAATTTTTAAAATTTTAATAAGATTAAATTTTGAAGTGTTTATTCATACATTAGATATAAATTAAACATACTGAGGGACTAAAAGAAAAGGATTAAAAAAATTAATTAACCCTATTGTTTTTGATAATTTAATTATGTTAATTTATTGTGTTTTTTAAAAAAAAATTATTATTATTAAAAATTTTAAATTAACTTTCATATGAAAGATAATATTTTAAAAGGAATCATATGGTATGGTTGGCAGTTTCATTTTTGGTTAATAATTTTTTTGAAACTAGAAATAATAACACCTATAAATGATTTAAAAAAAAATTTAAATCATTTATAGGTGTTATTATTTCTACATATGAGCTAAATTTTTTTTTAATTTTTTTTAATTATTAAATATTTATTTTTTAAAAAAAAAAAATTAAAAAAAAACAAATTATTTTAATTTGATCACAATTAATAAGATTTTTTTTTTTTTGAATTATTGAATTTGATCACAATTTTTTTTAAATCAATTTTTTTTTTTTTTAATTTTTAATTTTTAATTTAAAATTTTTTTATATTTTTTCTTAAATTTTTTTTTTAAGTTTATATAAAAAATGTTGCATAATCGAACATCAAAAGGTTTCTATGTATATTTAAAAACTTTACCAAAAAATAATATAAGAAGTTTTGGAAATACACCAGTAGATCTACCATCACAATCATCTCCACCTGTAAATCCGCAATCATCTCCACCTGTAAATCCGCAATCACCTCCACCTGTAAATTCATCTACACATTTACCTCTTCAATCAATTTCATATTCATATTCATATTCTTATCCATGTACATACCCACCTCCACATACACAATCACCTCCACATACACATCCACCTCAAGATTTTCCTCCACCCCCACCTCCACATACACATACACATACACATACATATTTTCCTCCACCTCCACCTCCACATACATATTTTCCTCCAACTACACAATTACCTCCAAATCCGAAAGCTTACAATTTCAATTTCAAATTTGATCTTGGTTTAGGAGTTGGTGCAGCTATTCTTGTTGGTAAAGTTTTAGACAAGTTTTATAAAGAAGATGATACTTTAGAAAATATTGAAAATCATACAGATGAATCCAATAACGATAAAGTCGCAAGCTCTACAACAAAAAAAAAAGAATCAAATATTTTACAAAAAATTTCAAATTCTAATGAAAACCAAATATTTAGAAAAGCTTTGAAATTATTAAATGAAAAAACTATCTTGGCTGGCAGTATCTTAAGGAAAGGATGCTTAATTTTCTACAATGAAAATACTAATAAAGATTTTTTAGAATTCTGGAGAGACTCTTCAAAATGGAGTAAAGAATTTGTTCAACTAATTAGTGGTCAAGATTATTTAGATTTGAAAGAAAATGTAACTTTAAATTTATTTTTAATAAATTTTTTTTTTTAAAAACATTAACACTTTATTTAATTTATAGGAATTTATAGAGTTATATATTTTAAACGTTTATGATGTTCATAAAGATTCATTAGATGTTTCAATAGAATATTTTGAAGTTGTGGGTATTATTAATTTAATTCCTTAAAAAAACACAAATAACTAACTAAATTTTTTTATAATTTCAAATAAAAGATAGTAAAGTTATCAGATGATAAAAAGATTGAAGAATTACCAATTGATGATTCATTAATAAAGAAATTCGAGGATATTGTGGGTATTTTTAGATAATAAAAAAAAAAAAAACTAACTTTTTTAACATATAAATTTAGAACACCAAAGAAGAATCATCAAACATTAAAATGGAAATCAAACCATCAAATAAAAGCTATAGGAGTTATTTTTTAAAAAAGTAAGAACAATACAATATATGTAAATAGATTATAGCATATTAATTATTTTTTTCTCTTTTAAACTATTTACTATAGACACAAAAAAAAATCATTCGATAGTTTTAACGAAGAAATTATATCCGTCTCATTATCACTTACTCCCACAACACTCACGTTCCGAAATGAATTTAATCAAGTAGTTACACCTGGCTCATTATCAAATAGTCTTACAACACTCACATTTGGTGATTATTTTAACCAAGTAATTACACCCGGCACATTACCAAATAGTCTCACAACACTCACATTCGGTAATAGTTTTAACCAAGTAATTACACCCGGCTCATTACCAAATAGTCTCACTACACTCACATTCGGTTGTTATTTTAAACAAGTAATTACACCCGGAACATTACCAAATAGCCTCACAACACTCATATTCGGTACTACATTTAACCAAGTAATTGCACCCGGCTCATTACCAAATAGTCTCACAACACTCACATTCGGTTTTTTTTTTAACCAAGTAATTGCACCCGGCACATTACCAAATAGTCTCACAACACTCACATTTGGTGAAGGTTTTAACCAAGTAATTAAACCCGGCACATTACCAAATAGTCTCACAACACTCACATTTGGTTTAGATTTTAACCAAGTAATTAAACCCGGCTCATTACCAAATAGTCTCACAACACTCACATTTGGTTTAGATTATAACCAAGTAATTACACCTGGATCATTATCAAATAATCTCACAAAACTCACACTCGGTCTTAAATTTAACCAAGTAATTAAACCCGGTACATTACCAAATAGTCTCACAAAACTCAAATTCAATGATGATTTTAACCAAGTATTTACACCCGGCACATTACCAAATAGTCTCACAACACTCACATTTGGTAATAGATTTAACCAAGTAATTACACCCGGCTCATTACCAAATAGTATCACAACACTCACATTTAGTAATAGATTTAACCAAGTAGTTACATCCGGCACATTACCAAATAGTCTCACAACACTAACATTTGGACTTGATTTTAACCAAGTAGTTACACCCGGAACATTACCAAATAGTCTTACAACACTCATATTCGGCTATGATTTTAACCAACCAATTACACCTGGTACATTACCAAATAGTATCACAACACTCACATTCTGTCATAGATTTAACCAAGTAGTTGCACCTGGCTCATTACCAAGTAATCTTACAACACTTACATTCGGTCATAGATTTAATCAAGTAATTACACCCGGCTCATTACCAAATAGTCTCACAACACTCACATTCGGTGATGATTTTAACCAAGTAATTATACCAGGCTCATTACCAAATAGTATCAAAACACTCACATTCGGTCATAGATTTAACCAAGTTGTTTCACCGGGTTCATTACAAAATAGTGATAGCAACCATTGGTTACCATCATCACTTGAAACTTTAAAAATAGGTGATAAATTAGTGTTCGGCAATTAGTGAAAAACTAAACTAATAAAAGCAGATACTAAATGTTTTTATTAAGAATCAAAAGTTTTAATTCAGCAATAACAACTACAAAATAAATAAAAAAAGTATAATAAAAAATATCAATAAATTATCTTTTTTAATAAGTTAATATCATTGGTGTTCCAAACCATCTACGACCATTTTAAAATATTAAATTTGTAATTTTTAAAATCAATTATAATAGTTTTCTTTTTTAAAATTTTTTTTTATTGCTCCAAATCATTGTAAGCCTTGTTCAAATATTTTTCTTTATTTTCAAAAAAAAAAATCAAATGATTTTAATGATATTCGAAATGTATATTATTGAGTCTATTATTAAAATAACTATTAAATTTATCGATTGCTAATGGTGTAATAATTTCAAGATTGGAAATGTTCTGTTTAATGGGTTGGTGTATGACAATCTGTAAACTATTATTATATTTGGAAATTTCCCATTCTTTGATTATTTAATATATAACCTTTTAGGAGATAAAAAAGTTTTATAAATAGATTATATAGTTTATTTCAATATAATGGATTAGTTTTTTTTTTTTTTTTTGTATAAACCATTTTAAATAAAAGAAATTTTTTTTTTTATTTTTTATTTTTTTAAAAAAAATTTTATTTTAAATATTTTTAAATTTTTAAAAATATTTTTTTTTATTTTTTTTTATTTTATTTTTTAGTTACTGTTTTTCTTGTTGTAATTTTAATACTAATAACTCTTTTATTATTGATAACAACATAATAATAATATTGATTGTTATTATAGTTTGTTTAGCGTGTATTTTTATTTAATTTTTATTGTTGTACTATTATTTTTTTTATAGCACATATATGCATTGTTTTTTATTTATAATCTATTTATTAATTTAAATTAGATAAATAAATATTAATAAAACTACATTATATATAAATTAATAAAACAAATTAATTTTTTTTTATTTATTATTTATTAAAACAAATCATTTATTTTGTATACTATAATTGTTTACTATAATATCAATTTATTTTCATTTTCATTATAAGTATTATTATCATCATTATCGAAGAGACAAGAACTTTATTAGAAAAAGGTAAGTTTATTTTTTCTTAATAACTCATTCGTCTGAAAAACCAATATTTTTAAAATAATAATAAAAAAAATAAAATAAAAACAAATATGTTTATAAACAAATAAAATAATAATTATTTGAATAGTTCATTCAATCAAATTAAAATCAATCAAAAATTCATAATAATTATTGTTATTTGACACAAAATCATAATTTAATATTAGGGTGGTAACCCTTTTTTTTAAAAAAAAAACAATAATCTAAATTTATGCTTTTTTTTCCAAACAACACAACACACCCACATCCAACCCATTAAACACAAATTAAAACATACGTAAAAAAAAAATAGAAAATATTAAAATTTTCACCAACAAATATTTTTTCTCTAATTTTAAAAAAACAATCATAAAGTGTTAAATTATTATTTTGTTATTTAATAAATAAAAAACATTATTGAAAATCAAAAAAAGAAACCAAAGTCTCTTTTGTACTATTGTTTTTTATTTTTTTATTTTTTTATTTATTTATTTAATTTTATTATTTTATTTATATATATGTATTTGATAAAATTTTATTATTTTATTGGAACTTAAATATTAAATATTATTAAAAGAAAATAATATAATCGATCATTAACACCAACAAACTTAAAAAAAATAACAGCAGCAGAATAAACAAAAAGTAATTAAAACCAATTCTTTATACAAATAAATTCCAATAATTTAATAATAATAATAATAATCACATAGAGTTAGATTTGGTTAATATAGTGTCGATTTTTAGGTTAATTTATTTTTTTGTTCTTGTGTTTATGTTTTTGTACCACAAATTAATTTATAAAGAGGAATAGGAAGATAATTAGGGAAAAATAGAATATAATAATAGATAAACTACCAACTAGTTATGACAACAAAAAAATAAAAATTAAATAATTGTATTTATCAAACTTAAAAGAAAAGAGATAAAATTTATTAAAAAAAAAAATTAATAAATAATAATAATAATAATAATAATAATAATTATCAGTACATTCAATATTAAAATATAAATATATTATATCTTAACATTCACACCAAAAAACATTATACTAAAAGGTTACAGTTCCAATAACAGGAGTAATATAGTAGTAATTTAATTTTTAAATAATAATAAGCACTTTTCCTTTTTTTCTCATTATATCTATTACCATTTAAAAAAAAAACACATCCAAATTTGTTTAGTACTACATATAAAAATCTCAAAACGACATCAATGGCAATAATAATAATAATACAATGCGATATAGTTTATTACTATGATATTGATTCTTTTAAATTAGTTTATTGTTGTGTGTGCGTGTTTGAATAGTTTTTTTTTTTTTTTTTTAATTTTCTCTTTGTTCTCTTTTTATGTATTGTTCTTTTTTAAAATAATCAAATCAAAAATTTTTTTAACACTCAAAATATTACATTTCTTAAATATTTATGTACCTGTATTATATATGATATATATATCATAAATAAATACCACCCACCATTAATATCACTTTAAAAATAAAGATATAAAAAAAAAATAAAATATAATCAATTTAATTGTTCCTAATATATTAAGTTTTAGCCAATAAATTTTTTTTTTTTTTTTTTTTTTTTTTTGTGTGTGTGTTTATGTGTGAAAAAGAAAGAAGGGTGAATAAAAAAATATATACTCTGCTCTAACCACCCTTACCACCATAACTGTTTTCTTTGGGTTGGGTACCCCCTTTTTAACTATTGTATTTTTTTTTTTAATTTTATTTTTTTTTTAATTTTTTTTTTAATCATATGATTTCATTCATTAAAATATGGAATGATATAGATGATACTGATGATATATATGGTATTTATATTTTAACATTAGAAATAAAAAAATATAAAAAAAAAATATAAAAATTAACACAAAAAAAAAAATATATACCCAAATACACATTATATAACCTTTTTTTTTTTTTTTAATGTTTAAATTAAATTTAATTAAATTAAATTAAAAAAAATATAACAACAATCCCCCCACATATACACATTGATATATATTTATTTTATATCATTTATTTATTTATTTATTTCCTAATAACAAAACTTAATATATTTTAAAATATATTACATTTTTTTTTTCTTTTTTTTTTTTCTCCAATCTTTTATTTTTTTTTTCAAAAAAAATAAAAATAATATTTATTTATTATTATAAATCAAAACTACATCAAAATATCAAAATATTAATAATGTCAATTTATCATGGTATTTTAGGTTCATCAGACCAAATTCAAAATTTTTATACGACACTTTCTTCACCAAGAAAGATATCGGTATCAGCTGGTAGTATTAGTACACCAAGAGGTTCTACCACAACCACAACTACTAATACTTCAATAATTGTAACAAAACCACAATCTCAATCATTATCATCATCATACAATCAGCAGATATATTATAACCAAGAAGGAATGAAATCAGAAACATCAACAGAGGTAATTAGATATCTATTTTGAAAAATTTAATTATTGATCGAAAAGTTTTATTAACAATTTTTTATTTATCATTTTTTTAAAAAAAAGAATTTAATTTCCGATTTTAGTAGTAATAATAAAATTACAACAGAGGAAGAAGAAAGAAGATCAGAAGAGTTGCAAAAGATTTTATTAGATATAATACCAATTTTAAATAGAGGTGTCGAACAATTGGGTATTGAAGTTGAGCAAATATGCAGCGGTGATACTGCATATGAAAAGAAACCAATATGTCAAGTATTAATTGATATTCAAAAAACACTAAGAGAATATCCAAGAGGTATGGGATATCGCAGCAAGTCAATCCCACCAAATTTGAATGGCAAGCCTAAATTAATTCAATTTCGTTCCAACATGGATCAATTAGTATGGGAAAATATTTCAAAGCTAACAATCCTAAAAGATTTTGTAGAATTTACAGTTCAACTTCAAAAGCTCTGTGTTATTGGTATGAGTATTCGTGACTCTTTAAACTCATTTTTAAACAACAAGTGTGAAAGTTTTATCAAAGGTTATGAATCATCATTAAATGGGTTAAATATCCACACTCTAGGTACTGGTATTATATTACATCATCACAGCTACAGTAGCGGCCAACAACAACAACAAGTAGTTCCACAACAAGACCCATCAGAATACAGTGATAGTGAAGGTAATAGTGTAGAAAGCTCAATTATTTCATTTAATGTTACTTCAATGATTCACAATAACGTCAAAGAAGAAATAAACAATACTTCAATTTCAGCCTTAAAGAAATCTCAAAAACAACAACCAGCTGTATTATCTCGTGCACCAAAACAAGTAATGGAAAGTACTAGAATTTTAGTTGATAATGTCGTAAATAGAAAGTGCATGTATAGAGAAGAAAAAGCAAGTATTTATAGAGAAATGATGAATGATCGTTTAAATCTTTTAAAAGAAGATCCAAAGAAATATAAATTGCAATTATTACAACAACGTCGTCAGAAATTAGCAACCTCTGCCGAAACGGAATATGATGATTCATCGAATGGTATTTCAATTAAAAAGGGTGGTTCAGAACATGGCTCCGTCTCGTTGTCTCCACAAAACTCTGGTGCCAGTGGGTCACCATCAAGTGATAAAGAAAACTCACCATTGATGACCTCTCCACAATATTTATCAACATCACCACCAAAATCACCACCAAAATCACCAGAATTCCTTGGTGTAGCAGCAAAGGGCAAAAAATCACATCTTCTCGGTCACGCTAGATCATTTAGCGCTGATACTCACAGAGAGTTAACCCCAAATTCCCACCAACACATTAGTCACAATAATTTGGGTGTTGCAAGTCCTCCAATCTCCCCACGTCTTGAAAAGATTTTAAAGAGTTATAAACTTGTATCTGCCTCACCATCATCCTCAAGCTCTGCTGTAGTTACCTCTGCTGTATCACACCAACTTTTATCAGCTGCTGTCGCAAATATTGAAAATGCAAATAATTCTTCAACTGAGTTTGGTGAATGGGAAGAGGTACCCGAAGGTAAAAGCGAGCATATCCTCCAATGCAAAGGCTATAAAATGGACATTGGTAACAGTAAATGCAACCAAATTTATTCTGGACATGAACTCTCTGTTCTCTATACCGATGAAGACGAATATCATTATCTTGACGATTTCAGTGCTCTTGAACATTTCAATTTCCTTGGTGTCAATAAAAACCAACCAGATAATCCCATGTGTGTTTCAGCTGCAGTTTTACATGAAAGTAACGAGCTTTTATGTATTATTAGAACTGGTGATAAAGATGAAAAATATCGTATCTCATTAAATGGTAAAAAAGATTTATCTGGTAAAGATATGATCAAGATGATCAAGAAATCACGTTTCAATCAAATGTCAAACTTTAAACTTAAAGAAGTCAAAGATGTATCATTCAGTAAACATCTTTTAAATTTTGAAGCTAAAAACATTCACAAGACTTTTAAATTTGGTGTATTATATTGCAGAGAAGATCAAGGTCATGATGAAAACGAATTGTATAGTAACAATGAAACCAGCGAAGCTTTTCAAGAGTTTCTCAAAGTTCTTGGCTCTCGTGTAACTCTTCAAGGTTGGACAAAGTATAGAGGTGGTTTAGATGTTAAAGATAATACAACAGGTACACACAGCGTTTACAAGAAATGGAGAGATTTTGAAATTATGTATCATGTAGCCCCAATGATCCCTTGCAGAGCAGCTGATGAACAATCTGTTGAAAGAAAACGTCATCTTGGTAATGATATAGTTTTAATTATTTTTAAAGAAGGTAAAAATAATAAATTTGATCCATCCATTATAAAATCAAATTTCAATCATATTTTTGCAGTCATTCAAGTAGATGATAGTCGCCAATCCCCAAATACTCAACATCATAATAATGTTAGTGATGAAAATCAAAATGAAATTAATAGTAGTAGTAACAATGAAGAAATTAATATTCAAACTAGTAATAATAATCTTAAATCAAACAATAACCATGTATTTTATAAAGTATCCATTGGTTGCAAAGAAGAAGTTTCAGACTTTGGTCCAGCTTTCCCAAAATCTCATATTTTCAAATCAAATGACAACTTTACCGACTTCCTCTTAACCAAATTAATTAACGGTGAAAGATCAACCCTTAAATCACCTGTTTTTGCTCAAAAAATAAAAAGAACTAGAAAAGAATTTTTACATTCATTTATATCTGATTTCCAAGATAAATCAATATAAATTATTTAAATTTTCAAATAGATTTCAATTAAAATAATAATAAATAGTGATAATAATAATAAAAGTCATCTAAATTTATAGTCATAAATATATTTAGAAAAGAAATTTAAAAATAATTTCCAAATAAAAAAAATAAAATTTAATTTAAATTTATATTAATATGAGTTATATTAAAACATAAAAAAAACATATAGTGTGTAATTATACTCTTGGTCTATATAGAAAAGTAATTTAAAACATTGGTAAATTTTATTTTATAACCAAAATCTGTTATTGATGCCTATCGACCTATTGAACAACTAAAAATTAATAGCAAAATATTGAAGATCATTTAGACAAAAGTTGAAAGAAATTTCATGAATCATCAGCACACGTTGGACCATATCATTTGCCTCAGTTTCTATAAGTTATTATATATGTTTTAAAATAAATTGTTTGGATGCCACTATATTTTATTTATATTGATAATAAAGTTAAAATGGTGATTATGAAAAAATGTTTAGTTATGTAGATTGAAATAATAAATTAAAGGAAAAAAAAAATTTCAGATAATAAAGAAAATTATGTGATCTAAACAAAAGGTTATTAATGTATTCATTTTTTTAAGATTATATACTAGATTTATTTAATGAAAATGTTATTTGGTGCCTCACAACACTCACATTTGGTTATATTAAATGTGTAGTTACATTAAACAACAAAGGGAAAACTAAATAACATCAGATAAAAAATAACAAGACGAAAAAACAAAGTAAAAATAATTTAAAAAAAAGTGTTATAAAACATTATCAATTTATTTATCTTTTTTAAAAAAGTTGTTATATATCATTTTAAAACCGAATAAATTTCAAACAATTTTTTTTCAAAAAACAGTTCTAAATAAAAACCTTTAAAAATAATCTAAAAAATTAAATTTTTTATAAAAAAAAAAGTTTAAACAATTTATAATGCGAAACACAATAATAATAAAACAAACACCAAATTTAGCTCTATTTTATAATTTTTATTTTAAAAAAAAAAAGTTTTAGTTTATATTTTTAAATCTAAGATTTCTTTTTTTAACGAAATTTAATGTTGATAAAAAAAATATATATTTTTATTGTTCACATTTATATAATGTATAAAAAATCAATTTAAATTAAAGTTTAATTAAGTTAATTTTATTGTTAAACTTAACTTTATACTTTACTCATCATAATGATGATTATTAATATTGTTAATGAAAATAAAAAAATATCAAGTTCTATTTTTAGAAAAGATTTCCATAAAATATATTTTAATTTATGTATTCTCACATACACACACCAACACCCTCTATTTTAATTTTTATAATCTAGTGGGGGTTATATTGAAAATATTGGTTATGAATAATTAGTTTGGATTTTAATTACATTATAAATAATATATACATGACAGTAATTATTTTTATTATCACTATCATTATTTTTATTATTTTATTTTGTGTGGAAAATACTTTTTTTTTTTTAAAATATAGATCTAATTATATGCATTATGCATATTTTTTATATTTTTTTTTTAAAAAAAAAACCAATTAATCATACCAATATTATTTATAATGTATTAAACTAACAATAATTTAATATTGTATATTATATCTATTTAAAAAATGATTTTGTGTAGAATTGAAAAAATAAAACATGGTTGAAGCAAGCTTTTTATTATTAATCATATAAAGATACAGACAAAAAAAAAAAAAAATTTAGTGTGTTGGTGTGTGTTGTTCAAAATTTTAATTGTTATTAATGATTTTATCATTATTAAAAATAGAAAAAAGTATTTTGTGAGATATATCATGATGGTAATAATTAATTTGTATGAGTTATTTGTATATAAAAACTATAAATCTTGATTATAATTTTGGACAAAAAAAACAAAACAAATTATAAACAAATACATACCAATATAAATAGTGTGATATTGTTTATATTTATTTGGTATTTTTTAAATTAAGTGTTTGAGAGGGTGAGCTAGAAGGATAAAATCATTTATTAATAATAATTTTTTTTTCTAAGTGGGGGATGTTTATATACTGTTTAATCTTTGTGTGTGTTGTGGGGGTGTTTTTAGGAAAACAACAATATTTGAGAATAATGTAATGATATCGTATATAAATATGAGAGAATGTTGCTTTTTATTGTTACAATATACGAATTTTTTTTATTTTAAATAAAAAAATAAAAACACCTTCACAACACAATAATTTATAATTTATTGCTATCATCATGACTCTATATTAAATACAAATTTTTATTATTTGATTTCTCCTTTTTAATAATAAAAAAACTATAACTATCCAAATTCTTCATTCATTCAAATAACCAATAAACAAACAAATAAAATTATTTAACACCAGACACCCACAGGATTGTCTTTTTATGCTGTTTAAAAACATATGATTATTTATAAAATCGAAAAAAAAACATTAAAATAATAGAAAAATAATTATAGGGAGGTGTCCATTTTTTTATTATAATTTATATAATCAATGTTTAATACTTGGCAACCACTACCTCATAATAGTAATTTATTATCTTTTTTGATTAAAATAAAGATAATATATACATAAATTTGAATAATTTATCACTATTAATAGAGCATTAACAATAATATTAGGTAAATGTGTGAGTGTTTGTTTGTTCAATTTAATCTATATTATTTCTATTATTATTTTTATTATCATTATTATTATTATTATTATATAAAATATTTAAATAAGCAAAATTTATTTTTTTATTTAAATTATTTATTTTTTTATTATTTCAAATATTATTTAAATAATTTTTTTTTTTTTTTGTTTCTTTTTTTTTTAGTTTGTTTTTTAAAAAATATAAACATCAAATTATAAAATGGATAGAAATAATAACATATCAAATCAACAAATGATATTATCCAACCAAGATTTTTTTTATAATAATAATTTTAAATTAAATAATAATAATAGTAATAATAATAATAATTCATATAAAAATAATTTTAGTAATAATAATAAAAATTTTATAAATAATAATATGAATAATAATAATAATAGTGGATTATTAAGTAGTCCAAATTAAATA
>NW_003519669.1:0-35510 GCF_000190715.1 Dictyostelium purpureum | reverse complement strand
GTAATAATAACAATAATAATAATAACAATAATAATAATAGCAATAATAATATTATTAATTATAATAATACAAATAGTTTTAGTACATTAAATAATAATATTATACAATCAAATTTTTTAGATGATGTCAGATCATTAATATGGTTTAGTTATAGAAAAGATTTCCCACCAATAGAAAACACAACAATTACAACAGATATTGGTTGGGGGTGTATGTTAAGAACTGGTCAAATGATTTTAGCAAGAGCATTATTAAAACATGTTTATCCAGATAATGGTAAATTTTTTAAATATTATATTCATAATTTTTAAAATAAAAATAATTAATTTTTATTTATTTTTTAAAGTTATAATTAATCATCAAGAAAGGATTAGAATAAACTCAAAGTATAATCAAGTTTTAAAATGGTTTAGTGATTATCAATCTAAAGAACATTTATATGGAATTCATCAAATAGTGCATATGAAAAAAGCAATGGAAAAAAAAATTAGACAAAAAGCATTGGAGAACTATGCTCGTCGTAAACAACAATTACAACAACAGCAACAACAGCGATATGGTAAAAATTCTGTTAGAGTTAGAATAGATAATTATAGTGATTCAAGTAGTGACAGTGAGGATGAATGGGATAATGTCGAAGAGTGGCTAGCACCAACCAAAATTTCAAATGTATTAAGACAATTAGTAAAAAATCAAAACCTTGATGATTTGGAAATGTATGTACCAAATGATGGTGTTATCTATAGAGAATATATAAATCAACTATGTAATCCATATTACTTTAATAATTATAAAAATAATGACCAAAATAATCAAAACAATTTATCAATGAATCAATCACCACCATCAAGAGTACCGAGCGAAGTTTTTAATCATCCACTTAGTGTAAACGATGATGATCAAGACTATTACCACTTTAACCCAAATAAATGGAAATCTTTAATTATAATGATCCCATTAAAATTGGGCGTCGATAGAATTAATACTTCATATATACGCAAGTTAAAATCAATCCTTTCAATACCACAAAGCTTAGGATTTATTGGTGGTAAGCCAAAGCAATCATTTTATTTTATTGGTTTCCAAGATGATCAAGTAATTTATTTAGATCCACATTTTGTTCAAGATACTGTTGACCCAAGCTCCAATAACTATTCTGAGGTATGTAACCTTATTATTATAGTTGTTGTTGTAATTTTTATACTAATTTTATTGTTATATTTTTAGACTTTCTGTGGTTGTATTCCTCAAAAAATGTCATTTTCAAATATTGACCCATCATTATCGGTTGGATTCTATTGTAAAGATAAATCAAGCTTTGATGATCTTTGTGATAGATTATCAAAACTTGAAAATGATGAATTCCCAATTATCTCTATATCAAATAAATTACCAGATTATCAATTAGAAGTTGATTTGGTTGAAGATTTTTATGAAAACTTAGCTGGAGCCACTAGTGTTACAACGGCCAATCAAAATTTTAATAATAATATTGCAAACTTAAATCCAAATATGAATACCAGTGTTAAATTTGGAAGCTTTGATACAGATGATGAATTCCAACTTGTAAATAATAATAAATTTAATAATAATAATAATAATAATAGTATCAATAATAAACAATTACCTAAATCACATCAACAATCAACAAAACAGCAAAAAGATAAAGAACAATTTTCAGCAATTTACAGTCATCCTCCAAATTTCTCAAGTGATGATGAAATAGATGATTTTACTTTTGTTTAAAATTTAATAATAGTTGCAAAATAATAATAATACCAAATTTAAAAAGTTTTTTTTTCTAATAAAAAAAATTTTCATTGTATATTAATCATTTAATATAAAAAACATAAAATTTTAAATTACGAACCAGATTTGTTTTCGTTTTCGTTTTCGTTTTCGTTTTCGTTTTTTATTTTCCTTTCTATTTTAATTAATTACAAATATTTTTATTTATTAATTTAATAATTTTTTATTTAACTTCTTTTTACAGCGGTAATTAATTCTTCTTCTGGAATACGAATTTGAACTTGGTCACCAGGTTTGAGGTAACTTGGGCCTTTGCATGATCTACCATTTTCGAAATATAAAACTTTATAATTTTGAAGATCGGTTATATTTTTAATTTTTAAAACAACATCAGTTGGACCTTTGAAATCAATAACCTTACCATTATATTCTCTAAAGTTATATTCGGTTTCAGCTGTAATAATAATATTAAATATTAATACAATTATTTTTTTGATCGGTGATAATTAATGACGATATTTACGGTCTAAATATGCTAAGTATGGTGCATATCCAATTAATTGATCTTCAGAGGCAGCGATTTCTTCATCGTCCTCACCTTCTTCTACTTTTTTAAATAAAAATTTGCCACTTTTTTCACCAATATAAACATAGTCTTCTTTTGGTAATTCTACAATTTCAACATTTTCGGCACTTCTAAATTTATAGTTGCTTCTTGAACCATCGATAATATTTTTAATATCGGCAATGATGAAACCACCTCTCATTGCTACTTTTTGATGTTGTAATTTTTCGATTTGGAAAAGCTTGTTTTTATGTTCGATAAACATACCTTTTTTTAATTCACCAGCCTCAAGTTCGTAGAATCTTTTGCTATATTCTGGTACACTTAATAAACTTTTGACATTGTTATTGATTAAACAACGAGTTAATGAATTAAATTGAGCTAATCTATTCATCTTGATTGATATTATTTATTATTTATTATTCCAAAATAAAATGAAAAGAAATTTAAAAAAAATGAAAAAAAAGTAAAAAAAAATAAAAAAAATAAAAAAAAAGTAAAAATAAAAATAAAAAAAAAAAATAAAAAAAAAAATAAAAAAAAAAATTATATATAAATAGCAATAGTTAAAAATATTACTACAATGAATATCAATAAATAAAAATATAATACATGAATTATTTAAATGTATAATATATCTTATTATTTACACGTGTGGTGGTTTTTTTTTTTTTTTTTTTTTTTTTTTTTTTTTTCAAAAAAATTTTTCTTTTTTTGCAAAAATTTTTTTAACCTTTAATTTTTAAATTTTTAAAAAAAATTAAACCCGAATTTTTTTAAAGTTTAAAATTTTTTTTTTTTTTCCCCCTTTTTTTTTTTTTTTTTTTTTTTTTTTTTTTTTTTTTTTTTTTCAAAATATCTGTTCTTTTTTGCAAAATTTTTTTTTATCTTTTATTTTTTAATTTTTTTAATTTTTTTAATTTTTTTTTTTGTAATCACACTATAAAATTATTTTTGATTTCATTCACCAATCAATCTTTTTATTTTTTGTAAAAATCTATTTATTTTATTTTACTCCATTTTATTTTATTTTATTTTATTTTTTTTTTTTTTCATCATATGTATTAAGTCTAAATATTAAATGTATACAATAGATATAAATGATAACCAATACAAAAAATAATTATGGAAGATCTATCAATGTTAGTGGTAGTGACACAGCAGCAGATAACAATAATCAAGAAGAAAAAAATATATTTGAAAGATGTTTAAAAATTGACGAAGATGATTTAGATTATGAAGAGGATAAACCACAAAGCCACAATCAAAACAAATATAAAGAATTAGTTCATAAAAATAGAAATCACACAAATGACAAAAATAATAAGAATCAACAAAATAACAATAGCAATATTAATAACGATAGTCATAATGAAAATATAAAAATTAAAAAAAAAAAAAAAATTATAAAGAAATCAAACAGTTTTTATTTTTTTAATAATAGAGTCGTAACAGGGCCTGATAAAGTATTTTTTTTCATATCAAATGTATTTTTAGTTGTACCCGCATTACTGTTTATAATTATATTGTAAAGTAGTAGTAATTGTAGTTAATATAAAACCAAAGTATAAAATAATTCTAATTTTTTTATTATTTTTAATAAATATCAATTCGATAATTATTTAGGGTCCCAATAAGCTCAGAAATTTCAAGTGCTTTAGAAAAATTCAATTATGTTGTATCCATTTTCTTTTTATTTTTTACTTTGTATTATTTATATTTGGCTGGATTTATTGATCCAGGAATTCTCCCAAAGGGGGCAGTGACACACCAATCATCAAACAATCAATCAAAAACAACCTTGTCATCATTTACTCAAAAACAACCTCAATTACAACCACACCAACAGCAAAAACAATCATTAAGTCCTCAAAATGAGGGTAGTAAATTAAAACAGTTTCTAACAAGACAGAGAGAATTAGAATCAAAAAGAGATATTAACTATAGTAAATTTAATAATTTAAGAGAATCAGTAAATAGTATCGAAACAAATTTATCAACTTATCAAGTGTTTGTGATGATAGCAATGGTGAATTTATTGTAGAGATGGAGGAGGGCACTTATAGACAGCACGAAAATCAAACAGAGGAATACCCAGAGGAAGAAGACGAGGTGGAGGTAGAAAGAGAAAGAAAAGTAAACGATAATGAAAAATATCAAAAAGACGAAAAACTATATCAGGAAATTATAATTAAAGATTATTTTAAATTAAAATTAAAATATTGTGGTATGTACACTCATGGTAATAAACCTAAAAACATAATTAAATATTAATTGTTTTCTTTTTAGAAACCTGTGATATATTTAGACCACCAAGATCATTTCATTGTTCAACTTGTAATAACTGCGTTCAAAATTTTGATCATCATTGTGTATGGATTGGTAATTGTATTGGTAGGTTGCAGTTTAATAACTTAGCGCTTTTTTATTAATTAATAATTATTAATTATTAATTTTTTTTTTTTTTTAAAGGTCAAAGAAATTACAAATATTTTTTATTTTTTATTTTTTCAACATTAATTTATTCAACTTATATTTGCGTAATGTCAATAGTATTTATTGTTCACCATGTAAATAGTTTTATTAGTAATAATAGTAATAATGGCGGTAGTGATGGTAATAATAGCAGTGGTAGCAGTTTAAATAGTGACAGTATCAGTAATAGCAGTAATAACCTTAATGAAAGATTCGAAAAATCTTTAGATAATATTTTATTAAGCCTCCATACAAAAGTGGGTGGTGTGTGGTATGTAAATCAAATTTTACTTTTTTCTGATTTTACTTTTTTTTTTTTTTAATTTGTTTTGTTTTATTTATTTTATTTTTTAATAATATTAAGATTAAATTCAATTCAACAATTTTTAATAATATTAAGATTAAATTCAATTCAACAATTTTAAATATTGCTTTGTTTTTTTTTTTTGCAACCACACCCAAATTAGTGGTTTGTTGTTTTTTTTTTTTCATTTTTTTTATTTCATTTTTTTTTTTTATTTAATTTAAAAAAATCTCAAAAAAATTAATCTAACACTATCATTTTTTTTAAATAGTTTGTTTTTAATTATTTTTAGTTTTATAGTAGTATTGGGATTGCTTTTATTAAGTAGTTATCATGCTCAATTAGTTTTAGCTAACAAATCCACAATGGAAGATTATAAAAAACACTTTGAAAATCAAGCAAACCCTTTTGATAAAGGAAAGCTAAATAATATTTTAGAGCGATTGTTCTTATCAAAGAAAATTTCATTTTTAATAAAACATTAAATAATAATAATAATAAAATTTTATTAAAACAAACATTATAATACGCAATAACAAAGCATCTTCAATATCAACATCGCTATCAGCATCACTAAAAACATCTAAAATAAAATAATAATTAAATAATAAACAATATTTTTTATTTAAATTAAATAGTTAATCAAATTAATAAAGATATTTTTATTAAATTTAATTAATTATAATTTATAATAATATTGATCAAACTTTAAAGAATGTTTCTTTTTTGGTTTGTATCAGTAGAGGTTTGTGTATTAGGGGGGGGTAGTATTTATTATGGGCACTTGGCGATGTTAAGGGAGGGGGTTTATTCAATTATTTAAATTAAAAGTAAATATTATTTTTTTTTTAACATATGTTTTTGTTTGTGTGTGTTTTATATATGTAAATATAAAATTTAAATTAAAATACCAATAAAACAAATTTTGATATTTATTTTGTTAATTTTTTTTTTTTTTTTGGATAAATCATTTTTTTTATTTTCTTTTATTTTTTATAATTTATAATTTATAAATTTTTTCTAAATCTTTTTTTTTTTTTTTTTTCATTTTTTTTAAAAATATCATATTTAAAAAAATCTTTTTGTTTTGTGATTAGGGCAAGAGTGTAAACCTAGAGCTTTTTTAAATGGTATATTTACAAAAAGTTTTTTCATATAATTTTTTTTTTTTTTTTTCCTTATTATTAAAAAATTAAAAAAAAAAAAATGATAATCAATATTATTTTTTTGATTACACAAACGCACTTTCCTTAAACAAACACACATACAAACACACACACACACACACACACACACACATAAACATCAGAATAAATACATAAAAAACTCACATTCGTTCATCTCACTCACATTCACACATTCACCCAAATTTGATTATAGTAATAACAATAAATACTGTTAATAATATTATTTGTTATTTAATACTTTATAACCAACTTGCATTCATTATACATATTCAAACACATCATACACTTAAATAAATAACATTATTTAGTTTTTGATAAGAATTAAAATAAACAACACACTCTCTCCCTCACTCACATAAAATCACACATTGTTCAGTAATCAATTAACGGTTGTATCTAAATAATTTTAATTTTATTAAATAAAAAAAAAATTAACACACAACACACACTCAAAAAAAAAAATAAAAAAATATTTTTATTTTATTTATTTTAATTATACCACTTTTTTTGTTTGTTGTTTATTTTTATTTCTTTTTATTTTTATTCTTTTTTTCTTTTCATTTAATTTATTATTATTTTTAAATAAATATTTGTTTGTTGAAATTAAACAACCACAAACAACATTGCACTATTTTTTTAAATAATAAATTACTTTGTTATTTCTCTGCAACAAATATTAAAAGTTAACTTTCAATATTGGTCTTTAATTATTTAAACTAACCATTGATAGAGAGAATTATAAATCATATTAAATAAATCAACAAAATAGTAATAAAAATATATAATTATAAATATATACAATTATAAAAACACACCACCCACCCACAAGAAAAAAAAAATATTTATAGATTTTTTAAAATTGCAATTTTAAAAAATAAACAACTTTTTTTTTTTTTTTTTCATTCATAAATCTCACTGTATTTTTTAATCAATTCATACACTTTTTTTTTATTACACAGACACACTGGAAATAGATGTTTATTTTTTATAATTTCCTTAATTAAAAAAATAATAATAAAGAAAAACATATAGAGACTAATATTATATATGTATATAAATAGCTTATATATATATATATAATTCTAAATATATGTATAATAATATTTAAATAATATTTTTTAAAATAATTTTAATATATATTTTTTGTAATAATTCTTTTTAAAAAATTTTTTTTTCATTCAATTTTTTTTTTTTTTAAATTTTAATTTTGTAAATAGTAGTAATAGTAATAGTAATATTTTTGTGTTGTTTATCTAAAAAAAGGAATAGGAAATAATAATAATTCTATTCTTAATCTATTTATATTTATTTATTTTAATATTATTTATTTATTTATTTTTAAACATTATTCATTTGTAAAATACAATCAATTATTATTTTTATTTGTTTTAAACATACAACTATAATCAATAACAAAATCATCCAACTACAACAACAACAACAACAAAAATAATAATAATCAATACACTAAATTTAAAATATTTTTAAAATGATTTACTTAAAAATATTAGGACAATTAAATAAAGGAATTTGGCTTTTTGATATATTTAAAAAAATATTAGTTTGGAGTAACCAATCAAGTAAGAAATATAGAAATATAGAATCAATTACCAAATTTTTCAATGATGGTGAACTATTAAATGATATAAAAAATGGAAAATCAAGAAATGAACAATGGACAACTGTTTATTTAGAATTTGACAACAACGACGATTTAAATTCAATAGAAACTATGAAACAAGTAAATTTAAAGTTTTCAAGTGTCCAAATTACCGATATGGATGCTAGGCAATTATTTTTAGATACAAATATTAATTTATTAGCCGAACCAGAATTAAATTTCTTCGATCAAAATGGTAATAGAGTTTTATTATTAGTAGAAGAATTAGAAGAAGCCTCAAAATCAACACTAAACTCACCATTGAACTACTCTTTCGATCATAATAGTACACAAAGCAATTATAGTACCACAAGTTTAAATCATCAAAATTTAAGCAATATAAATTCATATGTTGGCTCTTGGGAATGGAATGTAATACACAATACTACTAAAGCCTCAAATCAGTTCTATAAAATCATTGGCATCGAAAATGACATCACTAATAAGCCACTAGCATTTGTAGATTTTATAAACAGGTTGGGAATTCAAGAAATTGAACCAATAATTAACAATTGTATAGAATCAAACATTTCAACTTTTGAATACTCTTTAAAAGTCAATAGAAAAAATGATAATACAATAAGATTTATACAATTAAAGTAATTAAAAATAAAAATTTGGAAAATAAATGCAAATTATAATATAAAACTAACTGCTATTTTTTTTTATAAAAACTTAGGGGTGAAATAATTAAAAAAGAAAATAAAGTTCATAAAGTTTTAGGTTTTTGTCATGATTTTAGCGATATCCAAGCTGCTAGAGATAAATTAGAAGAAGAAAGTAAATTTGTTGAAGCTTTAATTGGTTGCTTAAAAGCTGGTATTATTGCTGTTAATTCTAATGGGGACCTAACCCATTTTAATAAAACTGCACAAGATTTACATGGCCTTGAGCTTACCGAAAAAACAGACAGAAAACAACTATTAGATTCAATTTTTAAATGCTACCGCTCACCATATGACCATCAACTTTTAGATAAAAATAGTACCCCAATTCTTAAAGCATTAAATGGCGAATCAATTGCTGATCAAGAAATTATTTTAGCACCACTAATTTTTAATAATAATGGAACAACTCCAATTACTCCAAGTGTTCAAAGAAGACAAAGAGCTTTTTCAAACAGTTCAAATAACAATAACAATAGCACAAGTAACAGTCCATTGAATTCAAGTAATAACAATAATATTTCAAGTTTAAATAGTAGCAATACAATAAATAATAATACACCAAATTCCACAAGTAATAATACACCAAATTCTTCAACACCAAATAAAATGTCTTTAAATATTAGTAATATTGTAAATAATAATGGTTTAAATAGTAGTGTAAATAATATTAGTAATAATAATAGTAGTGGTAATAATAGAGATGGTAGTAAAACTTTTAGAGCCAAAACAAATCAAATTAAAATTAATGAAAATGAATATTTGGTATTAGCAAGTGGTCAAGAAATTGTATCAAGAGATGGTAAAACTATTGGTGCTGTTGTTGCACTCCATGATATAACAGAAAGAAAGCGTAGTGAGGAGGTACTAAAGAAAGCAACTGAACAAGCCCAAGAAGCCAATCAATTAAAAAGTGAATTTTTAGCAAACATTAGCCACGAATTACTCTCTCCAATGAACTCAATTATAGGTATGGTAGGACTATGTCTTGATGTTGCACCAAAGAACCTTAAAGAAATGTTAAATGATGTTGTAGAAAGCTCAAAGATTCTTCTCGAACTATTACATCAAATTTTAGATTTCACAACCTTAGAGTCCAACAAGCTTTTATTTAGACCATTCCCATTTAAACTTCGTGACACCTTCAATACTATATTCAAAATATTTTATAGTCGTATCATCGAAAAGAGAATTAATGTTAAATGTTCCATAGATCCAGATATTCCTGATGACCTTTATGGTGACCAAAATCGTTTAAAGCAAATTTTATCAAATTTAATAGATAATGCTATAAAATTCTCAAACTCCAGTAATATAAACAATTTTATAAAGATAACTGTCAAATCATTAACAAATCAACAGTGTGATCTTATACTCGGTGGTAAACCCACTGGTCGTTTAAATTCCCACGATGACTACAGTGTTGTTTATGGTAGTATGGACTATTATGATGACGAATACTATAACGAAAATAACCGTAATCAAAACATTGATGATATGGAGGTTGGTGGCTTCTCTGAAGAATGTGACAGTACAAATTATAACGATAGTGTTGACTTGGAAGGCAACTCTGGTCTAGGTAATGATGACCAAAACGATGATGAAGATGATGACTTTATTAATCTTCACTTTTCAATTCAAGATAATGGTATTGGTGTCCCACCCGAGAAAAAGAACTTTATTTTTGATAGATTTTTCCAAGTAGATGGCTCTTATTCAAGAATTCAAGGTGGTGTTGGTTTAGGTCTTAGTATATGTAGAAATTTAGTTAAATGCTTTAATGGTGAAATATGGTTTGAAAGTGAACCCTCCTTTGGAAGTACTTTCCACTTTTTAATTAGAATTAAAAAATTAGAGCCATTAGTACAACCATCAAACCCAAGTGCTGTTCCATCCCAAACTACAAACTCTCCAAATTCATCTGGTAAATTCTTTGACAAATTTAAAAATGAAATCTATATTCCATCCCTCCCAAATATGCCAGTAAATAATAATAACAATAACAATAATAATAATAATAATAATAATAATAATAATAATAATAATAATAATAATAATAACAATAACAATATAAATAACAATAACAATGGTGTAATTAATTTAAACTTTAGCAACAATATATCATTTGATTCCACTAATAGTACATACATTGGTAGTGGTCCATTAACAAGCCGTATTCCTCATTTTAATAGTTTTAATAATTTCTATACTCAAATTACCCAACAACAACAACAACAAAATAGTCTTAATAATAGTGGTAATACTGTTTTAAACACTAGTTTAAATAATAGTGGTAGTAGTATAAACAACACTGTTATTAATAATAGTATAAAAAATACCAATAACAATAATAACAACAGTAATATTAATACCAATGCCAATAATTTAAATAACAGTGGTTCTGGTACTCATATATTTAATAACTTAACTAGTTTATCATTAAGCAATTTAAAGGATAATTCGCAAGGTCATAATTTCAGCAGAGGTTCAAGTTTAGTTTCTTCACCATCAAATACTCGTTCACCAAAGAAACATGCCTGTCCCTTGGATTTAGTTCATAGAATTTCTTCAATTTGTACACCAAGAGGGCCATTATCAAATGAAGTTGGCTTTAATAATCTTCCAGTTTATTCACCACCAAAATCCCCTGGAGGTGCATTTGGTACCCGTGACTCTGGAAATACAATAAAAAATGCTACTATAAACACAAGCTATTTAACAAACTCTCCAAGAACCATTTCAAATGCTCCACCAATTTTTTCAACTAGTAATAACAATAATAGTGGTAATATTAAAGAAAATAACACCTCCCCAACCACATCATCAACAAGTGTTAACCAACAACCTAGTACACCACAAAAGGAATCTGAAGATGTTATTGTTTTAAACAATAGTCTTAATAGTATCAATACTCCAGGTGCAAACAGTTCTACCAATAGTGGTAATTTAACTGGTATTTCTGCAGGTCCAAAGAAAATGGTTGTCCCTCTATTAAGCTTACAATCAACCTCATCATCAAAACACGGTAGACCCTATTCTCCAAAACATAACAGTCCAAAATCACAACAATTAGAAAATGGCAGAATGTCTCCAACACATAAATCACTATATAAAAATATAGAAAGTCATTCCAATATATATGATCCAAAATCATCAAACTCAACACCAGACTCATCACCACCAATAACATCCCCACCCATTCATTCTCCAAGATCCATTTCATTAAATAATACAAATAACATTCTAAACAATTCACAAAGTGCAGTATTATCCAATAGTAATATTGCACCATCGACACCAAACCAATCACACCTCCATCATAATGTATTGTTGGTAACATCAAATATAGCAGCAGCTCTTGTGGCCCAACAACAATCATCGAGCACCACCACTACCCCACAAATTCAATCTCCACCCTTCCTTTCCGGTTTAGTTACACAACAACCAACATTATTAAATGATCAACAGATGAACTCATCATCGTCATTGTCATCATCAACCACCACACCAAACTTTATATCACCTCTACAGGTTGGACAATGTGCAGCACAAAAAGTTTTAGTTGCTGAAGATAACACAATGAATCAAAAACTCATTAAAACTTTATTAACTAAAAAAGGTTTTGATATTACAATAGCTAAAGATGGGAAACAAGCATTAGACTTTTATCACGAATCAAAAGTTAAATCAACTCTATATGATTGTATTCTTATGGATATTCAAATGCCAAATTTAAATGGTTTGGAGGCTACATCTGCAATTAGGGAAATCGAAGCTAACGAAGGTGGTCACATTCCAATTATTGCTGTAACCGCCCATGCAATGAAAGGAGATAAAGAAAAATTCTTAGAGTCTGGTGTTGACGATTATGTAACCAAACCAATCAATCCAAAATTATTATATGAAGTCATCAATACTCAAATTGGTAAATTCAATGATGAAAATCGTTGTGGTGTACCAACCACAATTGGTGGTGTACCAACCACAATTGGTGGTGCTGCAAACACAAAATAATCTTTTTTTTTTAAAAAAAAAAAAAAAAAAAAAAAAAAAAAAAAAAAAAACAGTAACAACAATATTATAACATTACAATATTAAAAGTTATATAGATGGTTATTCCACAATTAAACTTTCAAGAGATACAAAAAACTAAAATTTAAATTAAATTTTATAAAAAAAAAATTTTAAGGAAAACTCAAATAAATAAATAAGTAAAATAATAATTATTATTTTATCTTTACCAACATTATTATTTTTTTAATTAACTAAAAAAAATATTTATCTAAAAAAAAAGTTTTTTGAAAAGTATTATTTTATTTTTTTATATTTTTTTAAAATTTTGATTTTTTTTTTTTTTTTTTTTCATTTTTTTTAAATTATTTTTTTTTATTTTTTTATTTTTTATAAAAATTTTTAGTTTAATCATTTATTTATACCACTTTATTAATTTATTTATTATTTATTAATTTTATAAATTAATAGTAGTATTTAAAATGTCATCCCCAACTCCATCAACACCACAACAACAACAACCACAATAGTAAATATTCATTAATATCTCTGAAAAGCTAAAAAGTTTATATTAACTTTTTTTTTTTTTATTTTTTTTTTTTTTTTTAGTTTATTAAACCCAAAAAAGAATTTTAAAAGCAAAACATTAAGTGGTAGAGAAGTTGATAGACATCCATTAAATACAATTACACCAAAAGATGAAAAAACCAAACAATCATCATTAACATCAAATACATCAGTTAAAACAGAACAAGAAAAAGAACAAGAATATAATAGTAGCATCAATCCATTATCAGATACAAATAATAATAATGCATTTTTTGACCCATTATCAAAAGAAAATGAAAAAAAGCATGATCCATTATCAGATACTATAGCATCAATGGGTGGATTAAAACTTATTAAAGAAAATCATTTAACCAACTATGTAGATGAAAATTTTATGCCATGGGACACATTAAAACCATCAATTCTTCAACAATATACATCAGATGAGTCAACACCAATCCAAGTATCATTCATGTCAACTGGTATCTCGGGTAAAGTTAAAATCCCAATTAATCGTTTAAACAAGATTTTAGAAGAATTAGAACAAGAAAAAGAAGAAACTAAAAGTGCTCAACTTTCACAACCTGATATCATTATGGATTTAGAAACATTACACTCTGAATTATTAAAAGCATGGAATGCTGAAGAAAGAGTTAGATCATTAAAAATTGCAATTCAAGTAAGTAAACCATTTACAACTATAATATTATTTCAATTTATAATTTTTATTAACAATAATAATAAATTTTTATTAACAATAATAAAGACTGCTAAACTTTTAACAGATACATCATTAATTAAATTTTATCCAAGTAAATTTGTAATTGCAACAGAAATTTTAGATACATTTGGTAATTTAGTTTATGACAGAATTAAAAAAAGATTACAAACCACTAAAGATAACAAAAACAATGAACACTTATTAAAGGAACAAGCAAAAGAAACTTGTAGAAATTGGTTTTATAAAATTGCATCCATTAGAGAACTTTTACCAAGATTATTTGTCGAAATTTCAATTCTTAAATGTTATGAATTTATTCAAGGCGATAGTAACACTGAACCAAAAATCGTTATCAACAGAATTAGTGAAATGATTAGAGGTATTGGCAATCCATTAGTAGCCAATTATATTAGAGCTTATTTGACTAGAAGATCATTCGATTTATGCCCAGAATACAAAAAATTCATCATTCAACTCTTAAAAGATTTTGTTTTCACTCAAAAATCAATGGAAAACTCAAAATATTTAGAAAACACTCTTCAAATGTATAGAATTACTTTAACTGACTATATGGGTCTTTACTCACCATCATTGGAATGGTTATTACAATGTTTAGCTCATAAAACAACTCCAGAAACTTTAGAAGAGGTCTTGAGTCTCTTTAGAGAAAGTAAAAACTCTTTACTTTTAAATCACATTATTAGCTCTTTCCCACCAGATTATATTTGCAGCAACTCTACAATGTTCTCAAACTTTATCAAAGATGCCGATTCCCTCTCCTATCCAAAATATCAATTATACAGTACCTTTGGTGTTAATTTAGTTTTAGGTCACCCACCAAAAACACAAATCCTCTCAATTTTAAATGAAGTATGGAAGGTTGTTACAAATTTTGAAAACATTAAAGATTATATTTCAGTTGCCGAAGTTTTTATCGAATATGTTTTAACTCATTGCTCTGTAAGTTATAAATTTAAATTACCACACAATTTTAAATTTTTCACCCACTAATTTTTTTTAAATTTATTTTTATTTAGATAAAAGAAACTGATATTTTCTTAAAAGATATCTTAAGACATATCATTCCTGATAAAGGTTATGAATCTATTCAATCACATCTTCAATCAATTGTTTTAAAAATTTTTACTCATATTTCAGATTTTAGTGTTTTAGTTTCATTGGTAAGTTTTTTTATTTTTTTTATAAAAAATTTTATTTATAAAGTTATTAATTTATATTTTTTAATAATTAAAATTTAGCCAAATTTCTTACCTTTATTAGATTTATTTAATGGTGAATCACAAAAACAAATTAGTAGATCAACATTAGAAGCATTATCAAGTTCAAATACAATTACATCAGATCCAATTTTAATTAATACATTTTTAACCTATGGTAAAGCATTACATGATTCATTAAATAGTTTAAGCTTCCAAGATGAAGTAAGACAAGTCACCAATTTAGTTATCAATTGTATCAATAAAATCGATTTTGGTAGAGATGTAGAAAAACAATTAAATTTTTATGTAGAATGCAGACAAACCTTTATTAATTTCGATGGTGTAAAGAACAGATTAGTTTATGGTGTTATTGAAATTTGCGAAAAAACTTTAGCTTTAGTAAAAGGCAAACATACTCCAAAAACAACATCATTCATTAGAGCTTGTGTAGCATATTGTTTCATCACAATTCCATCAATTGATGATATCTTTTTAAAAATGAATCTCTATTTAGTAGCCTCATCTGTTGCTCTCCAAAATCAAGCTCTTTCTCAAGCTGATGCTTTATTAAAAGCTGCTATCACTTTTATTCAAGAAATTCCACCAATCCTCGAATTTAAACAAGTTAAATCAACTGAAGATTGGACCATCTCTTATATATCATCATTCATCTCATTATTAGTTGTTGCCCCAGGTCACCCTGAAAATGGTCCATTCTATTTAGTTAAAGCTCTTCATAAAGTTATTAAAGAATATACATGGGAATCAGGCTCAACTGCCAAAGCCAAAATCTTTATTCAATTGTTAGCTTTATGTTCAAGTTGGTCTCAACAACAATTGCCATATCATATCGATAAAGTTGAATCAAACGATCAACTTTTCACTGAAGATCCAGAGTTTACAACTGAATTAACAGAACTTTATAACTCTTTAATTAAAGAAATCTTATCTGAATTAAATAACTTAAAAGATGAACCAGATAATTTAGTAAGTTTTAAAAATAATAATAATATTATGCAGTTGTTTCATAACATGCTCAATAATATAATTTGGTACTAATTTTTTTTTTTTTTTTTATTATTTTTAGACCCAGAAAAAAGTTTGTAACATTTGTATCGATTTAATTAATATGCTATTAAATGTTGGTGAATTAAATAGTAAAACCGCTTCATTAATATTTAATTTATATAATATGGCAAAGAAAATAGTGCCACCAACCTCTGGTGAATCTGTATATCTTAAAAATACTTTATCCTATATTGGTTCATTAGCCGATTCAAAAATGTGCCAAGATATTTACAATAAAATCAACTCTTCTTCCTAAAAAAAAAAATCTTCAATTCCAACAAATAAATCTAAAAAAAATAAATTTAAAATAAAAAATAAATTTAATATTAATTTAAAGGTTTAAAATTAAAATGAAAAATATTTCCCTATTTCTTAAACAATAAATGTTTAATTTATTTATAATTATTTTTTTTTTATTAATATCGTTAGGCTTCCTTATATTAAAATTATATAAAACATCTAACCAGACTGGGTGATTAAAAAAAAGTATTCACACGAATTATTATTTTAAAATTTTTTACCAGGACTCAAACTCCATCGTGCAAAATTTTTTTTTTTTAAATTTTTTTTTCATTTTTTTTTAAAAATATTTTTGTTTATTATCACTTATTAGTTTTTTTCAATCAAATATAAATATATAAAGTATGTTTTAAATAAATTATTGATCATCATTTTTTGATGTATAAAAATAAATAAAAATCACATCTATTTACATATAAAAATCATTATCTAATTATATTATTATCATTTAGAAAAAGAAACTAATTTTTTTATTTTTTACTTTTTTTTTTATTTTTTTTTTTTAAAAAAATTTTTTTAAAATTTTTTAATTTTTTTTTAAAATTTTTTTAAATTTTTTTTTTTGTTTTTATTGTGCATAATAGTAATATATATTAATTTTAAAAATATATACATAATATAAAAATGAAAGCCGCCATCATTTTTATTTTATTCAATATTCTTTTAGGTGTTGTTTTATCTACATATGTTCCAATTTTAGGTTGGAGCTCACAAGAAAAGTATGGAGAAATAATATAATACTATAGGAAATAATTGTATAGCGAAAATATGTTATAAAATTTAAAAATAGAATAGAATATAGAAAAAATAAAATACAATTTTTACTTTTTATAATAATAATAGTTATATAGGATTTTTTGGAATAGTATTCTTTTATAATTATAGTTTTTCACAAAATAGAATATTAATTTTTTTATAAACTTTTTTTATAGATTATTTAAAAAAACACATATTTCACATAAATATAACCAAGATCAATTTAAAAATTTAATTCAATCAATTGTCGATGAAAATAATGTCGAAACTTTAACTATTTTTGTTGAACCAAAAGTAAGATTATAATTTAAACAAAACGAAAAAGCAGTATATATAGAAAAGTATTGGATTGATATTAATATTATATTTTATTTATTACTATTTTAGCTCCGTACAGATCAATTATCAAATATTATTGAATCATATTCATCACACAACAATGGTGGTGAATTCAAATCATTAATGGTAAGATACACTCATTCGTTCATTTTTTTATTTGTTTTTTTTTAATATTTTATTTTTTAAAAAAATTAAGATTATTAAATAAAAATAAATAAAAAAATCCACCAGGTTTATTAAATTGTTTTTTTTAAAAAAATTAAAATCTAATTTAAATTCTTTAATTTTACAGAAATCATTCGAAAAATCAAAATCAAGTGTTTATATTCCATATTCATTAGGTGGTGTTTCAAAAATCCTTAGTGAAATTAAAGGTTCAATTTTAGTTTATGGTCAAGCTGAAATTAAAGGTGCTAAACAAATTAATGAATTATCAGAAATTAGATCAACCTTATCAAATGGTAAAGTTGATATTGTTGTTGTTGTTCTTGACAAAAATCAAGATGAAACTATTAGAAAAGTTGAATCAATCGTCGAAAAATCATCTTTCGCCTCATTCTTCACTGCTGAATCTGCCCAAGAATTCAACATTCAAGAAGTAAGTAAATTTAACAATGAATATTTTTATATCAAAATATTAATGTTTTTTTTTAAAAATAATAAAGAACTACGTTAAACAAATGTCAGAATCAAAAGTTGTAACCAAAGAAACCATCAATAACAACCCAGATCTCGAAGCCTCCAGCGAAGTTCCAACCCATCATAAATACTTTAACTTTTTCACTGGTCCAGTTCTTGAATCTTACTTAATTGTAGGTATCTTATTAGCCATTTTATTCACTGGTCTCTGCTGTATTACTGATTTACAAGTCCCAGATCGTTGTGAAGTTGCACCAAAACAAAAACTTCTTTAAATTTCAAAAATATATTTAAAATTGCTTGTTTTTTAAAAAAAAATATATAATAAACAAAAAAAAAATACAAAAAAAAAATTATAATATAAAAAAAATACAAAACTATTTTTATTTAAAAGTAAAATGATTTACTTTAGTTTATTTATTTGTTAGAAAATTATTAAAACATTTAGCGCAAAAAAAAAAAGTTTTCATTGTTTTTAAAATAATTTAAAAGTACATTTTTATTATTATTATTTATATAATACAGGTGTTTTGCTTTTTTTTTTTTGTTTTTTTTTATGGATAGATTCGACATATGTTTTTTTTTTCTAGTTTGTTTTTTTTATAGATTTTTTTAATAAATGTATTAATTGTTTTTTTTTTTCTTTTTAAATTTAATATTATTATTTTTTAAAAAAAAAAATATTTGTATATATATTAAAATTTTATATTATTAATTATTTCCGTTTCCATTTGTTGAAGAAGAAATTTGAATACCTTTGCCTTTATCATTTTCATCAGAGGATGAGGATGATGATGAAGTTGAGCAACCAGCATCATTTGGTAAGCCATAGTTATTATCATTATTATTTTGAGCATGATTAACACCTTCTAAAGAACATTGTTCCATATCAGAGTAGTTTGGTAACTCAACTTCTGTACCACCAGTCTTACCAGAGGTACCACGACTTGAACTGTATGGAGATGGATTGTTATTGTTTTTATTCTTTTCTAATTTCTTTTGTACATCGGTAAAGTAACCAAAGAAGGTGAAGATAGAAAGGATTTTAGCACCAAAGTAACGCCACATTAATGGATTGTTGTAGATAAAAGTAACAGAGGCCCAGAAACCATGTGATACTGAAAGATAGGTATGGAGACAAGTAATAGCTGGTGGGTATTTATCAAGACCATTTAAGATACGATTTACTACAGCAAACATCCAACAGACAAGGAAAACAATAATGTAATTGATTAATTTGAATTGATAGGTTAAATGTTTTTCCTTATTATCTGAAACACCATTGTGAATTACAACGTAGGTATATCTTGAAGTGAGACCGACTAAAATAGCTGAAATAGCCCAAATTCCTAAGAAAGGACCATAGAATAAACCGAAACGGTAACCAGTATAGCTATTACCAATCCAACACCAAGCACCAGTGAATTCTACTGTATCTTTGGCAAGCATAATAATTGCTGAAATTAATGGTAAACCCCAACATAACATGTAGTAATATTTTTCGAATCTTTCTGGTTCTGGCTCTCTTTTAACAATTAACATATAAATACTAATAGCTGTATAAAAGAATTATATTATTAGCGATACTGTTTTTTTTTTTTGAAAATAGGATTAAATTATTTTTATATTTACCTAAACATAAAGTCCATAACCAACAAGCAAAACTACCATAGGTAATTACAATAGCATATAAATAACATGGGAAACCACCATTTTTAGCAGTATTTGTTAAAGTTAAAACAGTTGAAGGAAAATCTTTACAAAATGAAGTGGCACAGAAACAAGCAATTACTTTGGTTACATGATTACGTAAAAGTTTTAATCTCCAGAAACCTACAAGTACTGCTAAACAACCCAACATCGAAGTGAAATCAGCAAATAATAATAAAACTAAATTTGCATCGTTGGCTGGTACACCTGTTAATAAACCCATTTTCTTTTTTATTTATTATTTAAATATATATTTAAAATATTGTACAGTATTGATTATATAGATATTAAATGAAGTGATTCGAAAAGATATATTTTATCTCTTTTTTTTAATTAATTTTTCTGTATAGATTTAAAAAAAAAAAAGCATTTATTAGTAAATTGATTTATTTGTTTTATTTTATTAATTTATTTTATAAAATGAAAAAAGTTTCTATTATTATTATTTAATTAAATTCTATAATTAATTTTAAAAAAAAAAATGAGATGAAAATTTTAATAAAATTGTTTTTTTGTAAAGTGTCAATTAAGTTTTTTTTATTTTTTTTTTTATTTTTTTTTTGATTTATAATCACCTTTTATCTCGATGAAAAAAAAACTATATTATTTAAAAACAATCTACAATTTATAATAATAGTATAGATATAAAAATAAATGTGATTCTTAAATTTATAAAAACTATAATTAATTTTGTATAAAAAAAATAATAATAATAAATAAAAAAAATAAAAAAATTTATATTTAGAGATTATAAAAAAAATATTAAACAATAAGCTATTTTTTTTTTTTGAAATATGTGGTGATGTTTTTTAATTTTAAATAAAAAACAACATACGTTAGAAAAACAATTGTATTTTTGTGTGTTTTTGTGTGTTTTGTGAGGTGAATATATTTTTATTTCATATTATTACCCCCACCAAGACTTAATTTCCCCCCCAATAAAAAACAACACATACACAAACAAAAAAATTTCAAAAAATAAAGTTTAACTATGTGTGTGAATATTTTTAAAATAAAAAATATTTTAAAAAAATAGGGATGGGTTTAAAAAAAATTCTAAAAATTGCACAACCTCCACTAAATAACATTATAAATGTTTAATCATATAATTGATGAAAAAAAAAATAAAAAAAAAAGAGTCATTTATGATTATATATTGAATTATTAATTAATGTGAGTTATATAATTGAAAAAAAAAAAAAAAAAAGTGATTTATCTGTGATTAAATGGAAAAATCGATTGATCTAATAAAATTAAATATAAAAAAAATATATATATATATCCTAAATTTAAAAGAATAAACATTGGTGAGAACTTGGAAAAACAATAAAATTAAGTGAATTCTATTTGAGTTTTAATTTATTTTTATTATATTTTATATATTTTATATTTAAATATTAAAATTTACCTTTAAAACTATTTTAGATTAGCGCCTGATATAAAACAATTTTAAAAAACGAAATATGAAAAATAAATTAGAATTTTTTTTTATTTAGAATTTAGATATAGAATATTATAATAATTTGTGTTACAAAAAAAAAAACAAATAAACTATAAATATTTGAATATGAAAAAAAAAATTATTTATAATAATGATACGAAATGAGAAAACAAAAAAAAATGATTTAAAATAAATAACTATTTTTTTTCAAAATAAATAAAAAAAAAAAAATAAATGAAAAAAAAAAAAAAAATATATAATTATAAAATTGATTGTATCTCGCAGGAGATTTTCCAATCAATATTGATTTTTTATTTTTATTATTTTTTTTTTTTTTTTTTCAAAATTTTTTTTTTTTTTTGTGACCTTTCAAATCTACACATATTCAAATTTTTTATAAATAAATTTATATTTTTATAATTCTTGTGGTGTTACCCTCATAGGCAATTTTTTTGTAATATGAATATATGCATGTGAAATTTGTTTTTTGTAATATGAAGTGTGTATGTGTGTGTGTGTGTGTATGTGTGTGTATGTGTGGTAGATGTGTGTGTATTTATTTTTTTTATTTTTCTTCAAACACTCTAACAATCAAAATATTTTGTGGTGTTAAAATAACTATAAGGTGGTTTGAGCCAAAATTGTTGTAATTTTTTTTTATCAACCCACGAGTTGATATTATTGCGACCTGCAAATTATTATTGAAAAAAAAAAGAAAAAAAATAAAAAATAAAATAATAAAAAAAAAACTCATCAAAGGCGAGATTTTTTGCATGATGGTATTCATTTCTTTTTCTTTTTTTTTTTTTTTTTCTTGTGAGTTTTATAATAACGAATAAAATAGTTTCCACTTTATTTTATTATTTTTTTTATTTTTTGTTATTTTTTTTATTTTTTTTTAAATTGATTATATTTATATATAAACTCTCATCAGCAGATTAAATCACATTACAATTTAATTTTTTGTTTATCACTTATAAAATTTATAAAAAGAACTGAATGGGCTTTTTTTAGATTAAATTGATTCAAATTAATTATTAACCTATTTTTAAATTTTTTTTTATTATCAAATTACAATTGTATTTTTTTTTTTTTTTTATTTTTTTTTTTTATTATTGATTTAAAATTTTAAATTAAGGTGGTGTTACTAATTTTAAATTGTTTAAAAAAATATTAATTTTAAAATCTATAAATATTGAAACAGGGGCTTAATTACTTGAAAATAATTCAAAAATCCTTCGTATAAAGCTTAAATATTAATAATAAAAAAAATATATCCTATTATTAAAAAAGTTGTAATATGAAAAAGTGTCATGCAAAAAATAGAATGAAAGGTGCTCATGTCACGAAAATAATATAAAAAAATTATTAACCCCACTCTTTAAACATCAAAAGTGTTTAATTAAATGATTATTTTATTTATTTTTTTATAATAAAATTTTTTATGATTATATAGAGATAATATATTATTTATTATTTGAAAAACATATGATTGATGATGGTTATAAACTATTTTTTTTTTTTTTCTTTTTTCTTTTCCCAAACAAAAAAAATCGAAAAAAAAAAAAAAAAAATTTGATTTAAAAAGGATGGGTTTTTTAAAAAAGGTTGATTTTAGGATTATTTTAAAAAAAATTGAACCATCCCAAAAATTTTTTAAACTTTTTTTTTTTTATAATTTTTTTTTTTATTTTTTTTATTTTTTTTTTTATTATTATTTAAATAAGTTATTACTGTTATTGTTATTTTTATTAATTATCTTGACTTTTTGGGAGTGGAACTATATAGCTATTCCATAGTTGTGTATTCATTCTATATTCATTTTCAATTTCGGCTAATCTTCTAACAATATCGCTGCAAGTTGGTCTATTTTCTGAAGAAGGGTCCCAACAATCTTGAATTAATTGTGAAAAAGAAACAGGACATGCTTTTGGAATAGTGGGTCTAAGGTTCCTTTTTGCGGTTTGAATGATAATTTGGAAATCGTGTTGTAAATTTTTAAATTCTGAAAAAGGTCTTTCATATCTACCATTTATACATCTAGTGACCAATTCCCAAAGAATCATACCCATTGAATAGACATCGGATCTGGCTGAAAATTGTTCTCCAAAATAAACCTCTGGTGCACAGTAGGCAAAGGTGCCTCTCATCTTTACCAATGTTTCTAAATTTGAACCTGTATTGAAACGACTTAAACCAAAATCGCAAACTTTAACTTCCCATTTATCGTTGACCAAAAGATTTAAGGACTTTAAATCTCTGTGAACAATCATTGGCTCCCACATGTGGAGGCATGCTATACCTCTTGCAGCTTCGGTGGCAAATCTAAAGGTTTTATCCCAACCAATATCTAATTTTTCGTCGTTCATTACATGATATAAACTTCCTCTAATGCAATTTTCCATAACCATACAAAGTTTTGGCTGTAATACTGCTCCATAAAAATGTACAACATGCTTTGATCTTATAGCACTGTAAATATATTGATAAAATAATGAGTTAGTTTTAATATTTTTTTATTTCCCTTAGGTGGCAAGCAAAAAAGGCTCAATCAAAAATATAAATTATAGTTACCTCATGATTTGGAATTCTTTCTTAAATTCATCTATTTCTCTCGCTTCTGTCATTGATTTTAATACTTTAATTGCAACTTCTTTACCTTTATAGAGACCTTTATAAACTTTACCTGAACTTCCTGAACCTAATTTATCGGTATATTCCAACTCTTCATGTTTTATAATATTTACTTCACCTATGTGTCTTAATGTGTGTAATGAATGTCTAAGACCAGAGATATCAGGGGTATCGGGTGGTGATGGATCCTCTTCAGCTATAACTTCTGGTGTCTTTGGTTTCTTTTCTTTATTTTCATCTAAATAAAATAAAATTTTATAAGTATAAATTATAATAGTTTTTAAATTTTTTATATAATAATAATAATAATAATAATAATATATAATAACATACTTGCTAAATTGGTAATAAGTTTTATAATTCTTAATCTATGACCTTTTGAAAAGCCCATTTTATCGACCATTGCTTCATTCATTTCACTAATTTCGTCATAAAATATTTCTTCTTTTAAGAAAGCATCTTTATATTGTTCTAAATCGTGCTCTTGTAACCATTGGAAAAGAACTTTATATTTTTTAATACGTGCAATCATTTCTTTTGAACCCTCATCGATGGCCAATTCATATGGAGTCTTTTTATCTTTGGTACCGACGAAATCGACATCAGCACCAGCCTTTAATAAAACAGATACCAAATCTTCACGACCTAAACGAACGGCATAATGGAGTGGAGACTCTTGATTCATTGTTACTAAATTTACATTTGCACCATTCTTTAAGAGTAAGTTAACTAAAATGAGACGTACATAGTTATTAAAGATCGCCTTGTGTAATGGAGTTTCCCCATTCTTATTTTGAGCATTTACATTGACACCCTTTTGAATGAAAAGTTGGAATGGCTCTTGACAACTTGGATATTTAAATTTTTGACAAAAATAATGGATTGGAGTATTGTAGTCTTCATTTTGAACATCGACATTAATATTATCATACTGTAATAATTTCATGAGAATCTTATCTTCATAGTAGACTGCTTGGTGAAGTGCTGTAAAACCATTCTTGTCTCTGTTGTTGATGTCAGCTTTTAGTGTGATACAAAGTTGTAAAAGGAGATCTAATATCTCTTCATTATTATTCTTTACTGCTGCTGTAATTGGTGATTGTCCAAATCCATCGAATGCAACAATATTTTGTCTAGTAATTCTCTTCTTACTATGAAGTTTTCTTACTTTATTTATATCATTTTGTTCAATTGCTACAATTAACTCTTGACTAAATGTTTGAGTTGTTGTCATTATTTATAATTATATATTTAATTTTAAAACTATATTATTTTTATTTTTATTATTATTTTTATTATTATTTTATTTAAAAAACAATATTATTATTGTTAAAATATTATTACAAAAAAAAAAAGATTATAATTATTGTTGTATATACAATTTTAAATTAAATTAAAAATTAATTAATTCAAAGCTATTATAATAATTATTACTAACAGTATTTAAAATAATATATTTGATTATTGAAACTATTTAATTTATATAAATGAAAAAAGAAAAAAAAGGAATTTCTTATTAATTAGATTATAATTGTTGTTTTTTTTTATTTTTTTATTTTTTTATTATTTGTTGCACATAAATAAATATATATTTTAAAAAAAAAAAAAATTTTATCTATCTCTAATATTATTATTCTTTTTATTATTTTACTAATTATATAAAGAAAGGATATTATATAGCTTTTATATTAATAAACAAATAAACAAACAAAAATGATATATAAAATTTAGTGTGGGTGTGTGATGATAATTTTAAAAAAAAATAAATAAATTGAAAAAAAAATCAAAAAAAAAAAAAAAAAAAAAATTTTTAAAAAAAAATTAAAAATAAATATCTTTTTTTAAAAAAAAAAAAAAAAAAAAATATAAATAAATATATCCAATTAATATTTTAAATTATATTCAAATTATTAAATAAGGGGGTTCCCTTTTCCCTCTTTTATTTTTTGTTTTTTTTTTTTTTTTTTTTTTTTTCTTTTTAGTTTTTACTTTTTTACTTTTTTTTTTTTTAAAACAATGTATACTTGGCTATTTAATAAAAAATAAAAAAGAAAATTTGGGGAGAATGAGGCCAAAAAAAAAGTTAGAGGGGCTTGAGTTAGAGGTAATTGATTATATAAACTGATAATTTATTAATAACAAAGAATAACTTTTATCCATAATTAAAAAAAAAAAAAAAATTAAATTTTTTATTTTTCAAAAAATTTAATTTTTAAAAATTTTTATTTTTTTTTTCATTTTTTTTTCATTTTTTTATTTCTTTTTTTTCAAAATTTTAAATTTTTTAAACGACTAAAATTTAATTTAATATCTTCAATTCTATTTACATTTATAAATAAACATAAAGCATAGAATAATAGATTGAAAGATTAGAGAAATAATTATAATAATAAAAATATAAATACAATACAAAATCAAAAAACAATTAAAAATGGATGGGAAAGAAAGACCAGCAGGTACACCAGGTAGAAAACCTGGAACATTAAATTCAATTCCAACACCATATGATCAACTCCCACCAATCGAATCATTAAATCCAGATAATTTAAAAGATTTAGATAAACACAAGTTACAATTATATTTAAAAAATCATAGTATGTGTAAAAAAATTAAAAATAATTAATTCAATTTCCTATTATCTTTCTAATTATTATAATAATTTTTTAGATATTGTTCCAGCATCAACAAAACCAGAAATGAAAAAACAAATGAGGACTCTTATTCATTCAATAACAAATAAAGAAGCTTCAGCAACACAACCAGGACAAGTTGGTCAACAACCCCCAACCATATTTCCTCATCCACCACCACAAATATCAACACAACCAGGTCAACCACAAACACCAATTCCCGGTATTAATCCAATGGGTATGCCATATAATCCATTATTTGCAACCCAAGGTCATCACCCAACTTCATCACAACAAATTCCTTCATCACAATTTCCAGGTGCAACTACAGTGCAACAACAAATTCAACAACAATTATTCGCACAAGCTCAAGCACAAAACCAAGCACAATTACTCCAACAACAACTTTATGCACAGGCTCAGGCACAAGCTGCAATTCAGGCACAATTAATTCAACAACAATTATTACAACAACAACAACAACAACAAGCTTTAGCAGAGATTCAACGTCAAAGAGAGTTTGAATTTCAATTACAAAGACAACAGCAACAACAGCAACAACAATTAGAACAACAACAACAACAAGCTCAACAATTATTATTACAGCAAAAGGCTCAACAACAAGCTCAACAACCAATCCAACAATCGTCAGCCTCTCAGCAAGCACCTCAAACCCCAAAAAATATTAATAATATCAATAACAATAATATTACAAATAGTAATAAAAGATTAAAAACCGAAACTGGTAGAGTATCACCACCAGCATCACCTAGATCCTCAAGAGATGTTGCTGCGCAACAAGCTGGTGAACAATGTACAGAATGTAAAGCAAAAAAAGCAAATAAAGAGTGTAATAATAAAAGATGTAGAGGTTGTTGTATTAGATATATGATTGAAAAGAAATCGGATATATGTTACCTTCATTTAAGAGATGAATCTAGAAGACCAAGAATTAAAGACCCAGCCCAAACCGAAGTAATTGCTGAGCTCATTGCACAAGCACAAAGAGAAGCTGCTGCCAGTGGTAACCCATTAACTGGTGGTAGTAAAGAGAACTCTCAAGCAAATACTCCAAGTACTACTACACCAACACTTTCCAGTAGAACCGGTACACCAATGTTGGATCAATCACCAAATTTATTATTGGAGGATGATAACAACCAAACAAATCCACAACAAACTCCACAAACCCAACAACAGCAGCAACAAATTCCTCAAGCTCAACAACAACAACAAACTCAACTACCATCAGGCCAGGCATCACAACCCCAACAAGAAATTCAACATAATAAAAATGATTCATTTGGTAGAAAAATTCAATCATACTATAATAACTATTATATTGGTGTCCAAGCACAGGTTGCAGCATGTTCAAATCCAAAACGTTTATCACCATCCAAGGATGATAGATATTCATTCTTTTCATGTTATCACTGTGATAAAGTAGTTAGTGTTAATGGTTTTCACTTATGGAGACATATTCAAACTGAACACAAGGAAGATTTCTTCAAATTTGTTAAAGAGTGTATGAAAACTGATACAAGTAGTTTGTTTGATAATAATAGTAGTAAGTATCTTCTTTAGGGAATTGTATTTATAAAAAGGTTATACTAATTAGAAATTTTTTAATAGGTATATATAATAGCACAAAACAAAAAACAACAGAAAGATTTAATTTAACAGTTCAATGGTTAGAAGAATTGTTTTCACCAACTCCATCGCCAGATATTCAAGATAAAGAATTTTTCAAACAAAGAATGACAATGTTACTAGATTTTGAATCAAGATTAAATGAACTTATAGATTCTTTTGATAAACGTATTGACCCAGAAACATCAAAATTCTCAATTTTAGAAACATTTTTAAAAGACTCAGAAACCTTTCATAAATATTATGATGGTTTATCAAATATAAACAATAACGAGGTATGATATTTTACAAAGATTTATTAAACATTATTTTGTTTTTTTATACTAACTATTTTTTTTCTAATAAATAGGAATTGGAAGATTTAATCTCTAAATATGAAAATGAAAAAGATGTACATTTTGAACAAAGACCCTTATTAATTACACCATACCAACCATCACTAAACCAAGACGGAAAGAGAAAGGCGGCTTTTGAAATTATTGAAAATGATCCAACTAATACAAATTCTTTCAGTTACCACAATTTTTAAATAAATAAATAAATAATTAAAAACTAAAAAACAAAATATTTAAATTTTTTTATAATTACAACTTTTATTATTATAAATAACTAATATTAAGAGCCAATATTTTATTTTTTTTAAGTTTAAATGAACTTTTTTATTTATTTTATTAAATTATCTAATTTGTTTTCTGGTTAAATAAACAAAGAAGAGAACAGCTAATATATTGAATCCCCAATAAGCACATAAGATACCAAAGTTTCTCCAACGATGAGCATAGTCAAATTGTAATTCATTTTCGTAATAGTCAGCACCATTTTTATAAATACAATAACCACATTCGTTTGTGCTATTGTTAATTGATGTTACATATCCGGTTGTAGCTGGGTTTGAAATGAATGGTTCTGAGTAGGTTTCACAAGTCATTCCTTCAGGAGCGGTAAATTTAACAAGATCTTGAGGGCTACAAATTACTTTGATTGGTTCTAAAACAGTTGTAATAAATCCTTCAAGGAAGTAACCAGCTGGGTTGAGTGGATATAACCAGCCGCTAAAAAACTTGGACATTTGTGGTGGTGGAACTAAAACACCGCATAAAAGGAAAATATAAATTAAAACAATTGGAAGAACAGCCATAGAGATAGCAATATTGACACATGCGGCACCTAATGCTTGAGCAAATGCAACAATATTAACACTAAATAATGTGTGAATTAACCAAAGATAAAAATCTTTACTTGCAACACCAGTTTGTAAACCTAAAATATAAAATATAAAATTCAAATTAATATAGTGCAAAATAAAATTAAAAATTTGATTTAAAACATACCAGCTGTCCAAAAACTAGTAACAAAGAAAAGAGTTGATGATATGATGACATATGGGATTTCAACAACAACCATACCAAGGGAAAATGCATGCCAAGAGTAATATTTACTTGCAAAATCTCTTTTGAAGTATTCTTTTTGAATAAAGAATTGTGGTAAAACTAAATAAATTAAGAGAACTGAGAGAATCATACCTTCCCAACACATGAAAATACGTTGATTCATATCTGATGAAGAAACTTGACCATCGAGACCATAGAAAGTAAAACCAACGATTAAGCCAGAGATAATCGATTGTGAGAATGAACCAATTGAATAGAATGGATCTCTCCACCAGATAAGGTTTAGACGTTTATAAACTTCAAAAAATTGAGTGAGGAAGGAGGTGGCAAATTCTCTTGGTTGAGCTTCTTTTTTACCAGAGTTTTCAGAATAGTAGTATTTGGCTAATTCTTCTGGGGTTTTTAATAATTGAAGTTCTTGTTGAATACTTTGATATTCTGGTGATTGGGTCCATGCGACTGGCCAGTCAACATCAGTTTTACCATGAACACCTGCACCAATACATTCTAGCATATATTCAGCTGGATTTTCGTCATCCATCATTGGACGAGCACCATTACGTTGTAAAAATCCTGATAAAGTTGCTGATTTTTTACCAATATCACCAAAGTAAACAGTTTTACCACCACGAGCTAATAATAATAAACGATCAAAATGTTCAAATAATACACTTGATGGTTGATGAATTGTACAAACCAATGGCATTCCAGCATCTGCAAGTTTACGGAGGAACTTAATAATATTATAAGATGATTGAGCATCGAGACCAGAGGTTGGTTCATCGAGGAAAAGCTATAATATTAATTATTAAATGAAAGTTAATATAATTTTTATAAGAATGAGAGTTTTATAAATTAAAAAAACTTACAATATGTGGTTTAGCAACTAACTCGAGACCAATTGTTAAACGCTTTCTTTCTTCAACTGATATACCAACACCAGTATCTAAATTTCCAACCAAGGCATCACCCAAATGTTTCATTTCCATCATTTCTAAAACATGCTCAACATAAGCAAATTTTTCTTCCACTGGAATTGATGGATCTTGACGAAGTTTAGCAGAGAATCTAAGAGCTTCACGAACAGTTAAACCTGGGTTATGAACATCCATTTGTTCAACATAACCAGTAATACGTTCAAAGTCAATCTCTAATGTTTTACCATTTAAAAGAGAAATACCCTCTACATGTCCAATTGTTTTTCTTTTTGCCAATACATCTAACAAAGTGGTTTTACCAGCACCGCTAGAGCCCATTAAAGCAGTCATTTGACCTGGTTTGATCCAACCCATAACATTATCTAATAATAATCTTTCTCCACCTTGAACAGGAACTGTATAATTAATCTTTTCCCAAGTAAAGATACCGCCAACCATCTTTAAAGTATCTTTCATATTGCTTGTAGCTTCTTGAACAATTTTATTTTGTAATTTCTCTTCTTCAACATCATTAAGCTTTGGTGCTTTTCCCTTTTTATAAACTTTGTGAGTGTAACCGCCGGATGTCCAATCTATTAATTTTATAAATATTATTAGAATTAAATTTAAATATTTAAATATTAAAATAACTTAATACATACCAAAAAATTCAATTGCAAAAACATTCAATGCAATATAGAATAACCATAATAAATAAATGGCAATAACGTCAATAGCTTTTTCTGAAGCTTTGAATTGGAAAGCATTATAGATATAATCTTCACCACGAACAGTTAATTCACCTTCTATGGCACCTGGGGTTGGACAAATTCTATGGGTACTATTTGGATACAAGAAATCATTGCCTGGAATAGCATTTGAATCACATGGGAAACTTTGACCTTCTAATTCATTAATCATTAATGCTTTGAAACCATAACCAAGTGGATTGACCCAAAAGAACCTTAATAAGAAAATAATATTTTAGTAAAAAATTTAAATAAACAAATTAAAATAATTTTAAAAATAAACTTACCATTTAAACCATGGGTGCATTTTATCATAAGGAATAGTATAACCGAAATCTATTATTATTAAATGAAATTAATAAAATGAAAATAATAAATAGCTGATAATTAAAAGATACCTACAATTAACCATAAAAATGAAAACAAAGTTCATTAAATTTTGAGCAGTAAAGAGGGATGGAGTAAAATTTGCAAATGCCCTAAATAGAGCACCACTTGATAATGAAACACCAACCAAAGTGAAGCTGAAAATGAAGAATTTGGCGGCATTATATTCTAAACCATACATGAAATAAGAAATAATTGAATGGAGGAAAACTTGAAAAAGTGCAAATGGAATATCAACAAAAATTTGAGATAAAAAGAAAGCAGCTGGTCTATATAATGCATAACTCTTGTGCTTCAATAAAATACGACGACCAGTAAATGAGTTGATTAATTCCTTTTGAGTAAGGATGCAATTGAAAATGATTGATGAGAAAATAGCTCCTCCTCTGGTAAACAAACCATTTACACTCTTTTCTTGTTGAAAGAAAATACCACCATAAATAAAACTCTGCAATTAAAATAATAAAATTAATAAATAATCAATAGATTTTATAAAAACTAAATTTTTAACCTACTTGAATAATGACTGTTAAAAGACCTGTTACCAATGTAAACTTATCTCCATATACCAAGAGAAACTGTCTGTTAGTTAAAGCCCAAATTTGACCAATAAAACTAGAACTGTATGGTGATTTCTTTGAAGTGGTTCTACTTTTTTCATTTAAAACCTGTTCCTTAAATTCGATTGATGGTTTTTGTTCCTCGACTCTCTTTTCATAATCATCTTGATCATTTAAAGCTTTAGAATAAAGTTTTGAGTTTTTCCAAGAATTTTCAAAATCTGCTGATGTTTCTGGAACCCTACCTTCAAAACCTGATCTAATAATACGTTCTTGTGGATTAGTAACACCAGTTAAGAAATCTGGTGTTGATTTTCTTGGTTCACAATCAAAACCCAATTCATAAAAATATTGTTTTGCTAAACCAACTGGACCGAAATAAATACAACGACCTTTAAAAAAAATATATAAAAATATTAGAATAGATCCAAAATAAAAATGAACTTTATATAAATTAAATGTATAATTACCTTTATCTAAAATTAAAACTTTATCAAAAAGATTATAAATACTTTCTGAAGCTTGATAAAATGATGCGATTGTAGTTTTATTTAATGTATCTGACATTATTCTTAAAGACTTGGCATAATCAAATGCTGATGCAGCATCAAGACCTCTAGTTGAACAATCCCAACATGTAATTGATGCACCAGAAACCATAGCTTCGGTAATGGTGATTCTTTTACGCTCACCTCCACTTAAACCTCTGATATACTCATTTCCAACCATCTATATATTAAAAAAAAAAAAAAGAAAAAAAAAATTAATATAAATTTAATATTACATTTGTTTTAAGACATAATAAACTTACGGTATCCCTTTGATTAACCAAACCGAACATACCAACTAATAAATCATAAATTTTATTACGAAAATTCTTTTTGGATTCTTCTGGTAAACGTTGTGATGGAGTTTTTAATTTTAAAGTAAAATCTAAAGTTTCTTTTACAGATAAAGTGGGGAAATGGATATCTTCTTCTGGTGTATAAAGTGTTTCACCACGATATTTATTTTTCCAATCAGCTGCTGGAATATTACCATATTTTACTTCACCTTTGACATCAATGTAAGACTCTGTTTGATTTGAAATAACACGAAGAAGGGTACTACAACCAGCACCTGGACGGCCTAAAACTAAAAGCATTTCTCCGTCTTCAACAAACATATTAATATCATTTAAAATATTAAATGTTAAAAATTTATTTTCTTTAAAACTATTAAAAAAAAAAATTAATATTTTTGGGAATTAAATTTAATAAAAAAATAAGAATATACTTACTATTTAAGAGGATTAAATAAATTAAGAATACCTTTAAAAGGTGTTAAATTATCAGCTATGATTGAGCTATCTGCGCCTCGACCCTAATTTAAATAATTTAATTAATATTTAAATTTTTGTAAAAAAAATAAAATAAAATATACTTACAACAACTGTTAAATTTTTTATTGAAACACCCATTTTTTTTGGTTTCCCACCAATTTGAATTTGTTGCCTTTGTGAATTTTCAAAATATTGTCTTAGTTTGAAATACTCCTCCCCTTCGTCAATCCTTTCTCCTAGTTCAATATCTTTATTATGATTATCTAAATTTGAAATAAACTTAATTGATTCATTTTCCAATTGATCTGATATATTATTAAAATTATTTTCTATATTTTCTATATCATTATCATTATCGTTATCGTTGTTGTTATTATTACTATTATTAGTATTTGTATTATTTGAGGAAATTCTTATATTTTGAAAATTATTTTCCATTTTATATTTGTTAAAAAAGTTTTATGTGTTATTAAAAATATTTATAAATTATTTTGAAGTGTTTGAAAAAAAGAATATATTTGAAAATAAATAAAAAAATAAAATAAATATAATAAATAAAAAAAATAAAAAATATAAATAAAAATAAATAAATTAATTATATTTGTATATATGAAAAATAATTAAATTTATTTGTTTTGATTATTTTTGGATTAATAAAATGATAAAAAAATTTTAATTTATACAAAATATTATTTTCACAAATTTTATTTTTGTTGATAAAATCTAAATAAATAATTAAGAAAAGATGACACCTGAAAAATAATTTTGTATTGGCACTCTTAGAAGTGGGTTGAATGCTGGAGTCCGTTCATTTTTTGTGATGAATAATTTTGTAATTACAAAAAAGGAAATGAATCAAAACTATAATTAAAAAATAATATAAAAACAAGTAATTAGGTTAAAATACTTCGCGAATTATTATCACTAGAATATAATTTTTTAAGAAAAATAAAATTTTATTTTTGTTTTATTATTTTAAAATACACCTAGAAATATGAACACCGATATGTTTGTTTTTTTTATAAAGAATGTTCTAAGAATGCGTTTCATTTTTTTTATTTTTTTTTTTTATTTTTTTTTTATTTTTTTTTTATTTTTTTTTTATTTTTTTTATTTTTTTTATTTTTTTAATTTTTATTTAAGTTTTTTTTTTTATTATTTTAATTATTGTATTTTGGTGGTCACAAACATTCTTTATTTAATTTTGGTTAAGAATGCGGATCTTTATTTTTTTACTTTTTGAAAGAAATAAACAAAGTGTTTTGTAAAATTATAAGAAAAAAACGAAAAAGACTATTAAATAGGATTAAAAAAAATGATTAAAAAAAATAAAAAATAATAAAATATAATTTGATTAATTTTGGTGTGTAAAAAAAAAATTTTTTTTATGTATTTATGTGTGTAGTGCTTTTTGTGTATAAATGTAATATGTCAAACTATTAAAAGGTTAATTGAAAACATAAATAAAACCATCATCAATATTTATAATAATTGATTAAATTTATTTTATTCCTGTTATAATTTTTTATAATTCCTTTCAATGATTTTTTAGTATGAAATAATAACTTGTAAAATTTAAAAATAAAAAAATAAAAAAACAAATAATTTTTGAATAGTTTTATAAATTAAAATTTTTTATTTAGGTTGATTTTTGAAAACACTTTTACTTAAATCTGCTAATGCTTTAAAACTGTATGGTTCAGTGACTGCAAGTTCACTTAAAATCTAAATAAAATTTGATTAAAAATTAAAATTAATAAAAGGTTTAAAGGGATATCTATTATTATTTATTATTATTATTATGACTATTAATATTATTATTTATTAATTTCATTAAAAAAGCTTTAAAAATTTTTTTTTTTTTTTTTTTGAAAATTATTATTAAAACCATTTTTATTATTAATCCAAAAAA